>NW_028132982.1:0-213821 GCF_964374135.1 Grampus griseus | reverse complement strand
ACCCTAAACCGTCCCCGTCCCCTAACCCTAACCCTAGCCCGAACCCTAACCCTAACCCTTCCCCGAAGCCTGACCCTCACCCGTCCCCTAATCCTAACCCGTACGCTGACACTGACCCGCGCCCTCACACGTACGCTCCCCCTAAAGCGTTGTCGTACCCTCACCTGGACCCTAAACCGTCCCCGTCCCCTAACCCTAACCCTAGCCCGAACCCTAACCCTAACCCTTCCCCGAAACCTGACCCTCACCCATCCCCTAATCCTAACCCGTACGCTGACACTGACCCGCGCCCTCACACGTACGCTCCCCCTAAAGCGTTGTCGTACCCTCACCTGGACCCTAAACCGTCCCCGTCCCCTAACCCTAACCCTAGCCCGAACCCTAACCCTAACCCTTCCCCGAAGCCTGACCCTCACCCGTCCCCTAATCCTAACCCGTACGCTGACACTGACCGGCGCCCTCACTCATACGCTCTCCCTAAAGCGTTGTCGTACCCTCAGCTGGACCCTAAACCGTCCCCGTCCCCTAACCCTAACCCTAGCCCGAGCCCTAACCCTAACCCTTCCCCGAAGCCTGACCCTCACCCGTCCCCTAATCCTAACCCGTACGCTGACACTGACCCGCGCCCTCACACGTACGCTCCCCCTAAAGCGTTGTCGTACCCTCACCTGGACCCTAAACCGTCCCCGTCCCCTAACCCTAACCCTAGCCCGAACCCTAACCCTAACCCTTCCCCGAAGCCTGACCCTCACCCGTCCCCTAATCCTAACCCGTACGCTGACACTGACCCGCGCCCTCACTCATACGCTCTCCCTAAAGCGTTGTCGTACCCTCACCTGGACCCTAAACCGTCCCCGTCCCCTAACCCTAACCCTAGCCCGAGCCCTAACCCTAACGCTTCCCCGAAGCCTGACCCTCACCCGTCCCCTAATCCTAACTCGTACGCTGACACTGACCCGCGCCCTCACACGTACGCTCCCCCTAAAGCGTTGTCGTACCCTCACCTGGACCCTAAACCGTCCCCGTCCCCTAACCCTAACCCTAGCCCGAACCCTAACCCTAACCCTTCCCCGAAGCCTGACCCTCACCCGTCCCATAATCCTAACCCGTACGCTGACACTGACCGGCGCCCTCACTCATACGCTCTCCCTAAAGCGTTGTCGTACCCTCACCTGGACCCTAAACCGTCCCCGTCCCCTAACCCTAACCCTAGCCCGAACCCTAACCCTAACCCTTCCCCGAAGCCTGACCCTCACCCGTCCCCTAATCCTAACCCGTACGCTGACACTGACCCGCGCCCTCACACGTACGCTCCCCCTAAAGCGTTGTCGTACCCTCACCTGGACCCTAAACCGTCCCCGTCCCCTAACCCTAACCCTAGCCCGAACCCTAACCCTAACCCTTCCCCGAAGCCTGACCCTCACCCGTCCCCTAATCCTAACCCGTACGCTGACACTGACCCGCGCCCTCACACGTACGCTCCCCCTAAAGCGTTGTCGTACCCTCACCTGGACCCTAAACCGTCCCCGTCCCCTAACCCTAACCCTAGCCCGAACCCTAACCCTAACCCTTCCCCAAAGCCTGACCCTCACCCGTCCCCTAAACCTAACCCGTACGCTGACACTGACCCGCGCCCTCACACGTACGCTCCCCCTAAAGCGTTGTCGTACCCTCACCTGGACCCTAAACCGTCCCCGTCCCCTAACCCTAACCCTAGCCCGAACCCTAACCCTAACCCTTCCCTGAAGCCTGACCCTCACCCGTCGCTTAATCCTAACCCGTACGCTGACACTGACCCGCGCCCTCACACGTACGCTCCCCCTAAAGCGTTGTCGTACCCTCACCTGGACCCTAAACCGTCCCCGTCCCCTAACCCTAACCCTAGCCCGAACCCTAACCCTAACCCTTCCCCGAAGCCTGACCCTCACCCGTCCCCTAATCCTAACCCGTACGCTGACACTGACCCGCGCCCTCACACGTACGCTCCCCCTAAAGCGTTGTCGTACCCTCACCTGGACCGTAAACCGTCCCCGTCCCCTAACCCTAACCCTAGCCCGAACCCTAACCCTAACCCTTCCCCGAAACCTGACCCTCACCCATCCCCTAATCCTAACCCGTACGCTGACACTGACCCGCGCCCTCACACGTACGCTCCCCCTAAAGCGTTGTCGTACCCTCACCTGGACCCTAAACCGTCCCCGTCCCCTAACCCTAACCCTAGCCCGAACCCTAACCCTAACCCTTCCCCGAAGCCTGACCCTCACCCGTCCCCTAATCCTAACCCGTACGCTGACACTAACCCGCGCCCTCACACGTACGCTCCCCCTAAAGTGTTGTCGTACCCTCACCTGGACCCTAAACCGTCCCCGTCCCCTAACCCTAACCCTAACCCGAACCCTAACCCTAACCCTTCCCCGAAGCCTGACCCTCAGCCGTCCCCTAATCCTAACCCGTACGCTGACACTAACCCGCGCCCTCACACGTACGCTCCCCCTAAAGCTTTGTCGTACCCTCACCTGGACCCTAAACCGTCCCCGTCCCCTAACCCTAACCCTAGCCCGAACCCTAACCCTAACCCTTCCCCGAAGCCTGACCCTCACCCGTCCCCTAATCCTAACCCGTACGCTGACACTAACCCGCGCCCTCACACGTACGCTCCCCCTAAAGTGTTGTCGTACCCTCACCTGGACCCTAAACCGTCCCCGTCCCCTAACCCTAACCCTAACCCGAACCCTAACCCTAACCCTTCCCCGAAGCCTGACCCTCAGCCGTCCCCTAATCCTAACCCGTACGCTGACACTAACCCGCGCCCTCACACGTACGCTCCCCCTAAAGCTTTGTCGTACCCTCACCTGGACCCTAAACCGTCCCCGTCCCCTAACCCTAACCCTAGCCCGAACCCTAACCCTAACCCTTCCCCGAAGCCTGACCCTCACCCGTCCCCTAATCCTAACCCGTACGCTGACACTAACCCGCGCCCTCACACGTACGCTCCCCCTAAAGTGTTGTCGTACCCTCACCTGGACCCTAAACCGTCCCCGTCCCCTAACCCTAACCCTAACCCGAACCCTAACCCTAACCCTTCCCCGAAGCCTGACCCTCACACGTCCCCTAATCCTAACCCGTACGCTGACACTAACCCACGCCCTCACACGTACGCTCCCCCTAAAGCGTTGTCGTACCCTCACCTGGACCCTAAACCGTCCCCGTCCCCTAACCCTAACCCTAGCCCGAACCCTAACCCTAACCCTTCCCCGAAGCCTGACCCTCACCCGTCCCCTAATCCTAACCCGTACGCTGACACTAACCCGCGCCCTCACACGTACGCTCCCCCTAAAGCGTTGTCGTACCCTCACCTGGACCCTAAACCGTCCCCGTCCCCTAACCCTAACCCTAGCCCGAACCCTAACCCTAACCCTTCCCCGAAGCCTGACCCTCACCCGTCCCCTAATCCTAACCCGTACGCTGACACTGACCCGCGCCCTCACACGTACGCTCCCCCTAAAGCGTTGTCGTACCCTCACCTGGACCCTAAACCGTCCCCGTCCCCTAACCCTAACCCTAGCCCGAACCCTAACCCTAACCCTTCCCCGAAGCCTGACCCTCACCCGTCCCCTAATCCTAACCCGTACGCTGACACTGACCCGCGCCCTCACACGTACGCTCCCCCTAAAGCGTTGTCGTACCCTCACCTGGACCCTAAACCGTCCCCGTCCCCTAACCCTAACCGTAGCCCGAACCCTAACCCTAACCCTTCCCCGAAGCCTGACCCTCACCCGTCCCCTAATCCTAACCCGTACGCTGACACTGACCCGCGCCCTCACACGTACGCTCCCCCTAAAGCGTTGTCGTACCCTCACCTGGACCCTAAACCGTCCCCGTCCCCTAACCCTAACCCTAGCCCGAACCCTAACCCTAAACCTTCCCCGAAGCCTGACCCTCACCCGTCCCCTAATCCTAACCCGTACGCTGACACTGACCCGCGCCCTCACACGTACGCTCCCCCTAAAGCGTTGTCGTACCCTCACCTGGACCCTAAACCGTCCCCGTCCCCTAACCCTAACCCTAGCCCGAACCCTAACCCTAAACCTTCCCCGAAGCCTGACCCTCACCCGTCCCCTAATCTTAACCCGTACGCTGACACTGACCAGCGCCCTCACACATACGCTCCCCCTAAAGCGTTGTCGTACCCTCACCTGGACCCTAAACGGTCCCCGTCCCCTAACCCTAACCCTAGCCCGAACCCTAACCCTAACCCTTCCCCGAAGCCTGACCCTCACCCGTCCCCTAATCCTAACCCGTACGCTGACACTGACACGCACCCTCAAACCTATGCTCCCCCTAAAGCTTTGTCGTACCCTCACCTGGACCCTAAACCGTCCCCGTCCCCTAACCCTAACCCTAGCCCGAACCCTAACCCTAACCCTTCCCCGAAGCCTGACCCTCACCCGTCCCCTAATCCTAACTCGTACGCTGACACTAACCCGCGCCCTCACACGTACGCTCCCCCTAAAGCGTTGTCGTACCCTCACCTGGACCCTAAACCGTCCCCGTCCCCTAACCCTAACCCTAACCCGAACCCTAACCGTAACCCTTCCCTGAAGCCTGACCCTCACACGTCCCCTAATCCTAACCCGTACGCTGACACTAACCCGCGCCCTCACACGTATGCTCCCCCTAAAGCGTTGTCGTACCCTCACCTGGACCCTAAACCGTCCCCGTCCCCTAACCCTAACCCTAGGCCGAACCCTAACCCTAACCCTTCCCCGAAGCCTGACCCTCACCCGTCCCCTAATCCTAACCCGTACGCTGACACTGACCCGCACCCTCACACGTACGCTCCCCCTAAAGCGTTGTCGTACCCTCACCTGGACCCTAAACCGTCCCCGTCCCCTAACCCTAACCCTAGCCCGAACCCTAACCCTAACCCTTCCCCGAAGCCTGACCCTCACCCGTCCCCTAATCCTAACCCGTACGCTGACACTGACCCGTACCCTCAAACCTACGCTCCCCCTAAAGCTTTGTCGTACCCTCACCTGAACCCTAAACCGTCCCCGTCCCCTAACCCTAACCCTAGCCCGAACCCTAACCCTAACCCTTCCCCGAAGCCTGACCCTCACCCGTCACCTAATCCTAACCCGTACGCTGACACTAACCCGCGTCCTCACACGTACGCTCCCCCTAAAGCGTTGTCGTACCCTCACCTGGACCCTAAACCGTCCCCGTCCCCGTCCCCTAACCCTAACCCGAACCCTAACCCTAACCCTTCCCCGAAGCCTGACCCTCACCCGTCCCCTAATCCTAACCCGTACGCTGACACTAACCCGCGCCCTCACACGTACGCTCCCCGTAAAGCGTTGTCGTACCCTCACCTGGACCCTAAACCGTCCCCGTCCCCTAACCCTAACGCTAGCCCGAACCCTAACCCTAAACCTTCCCCGAAGCCTGACCCTCACCCGTCCCCTAATCTTAACCCGTACGCTGACACTGACCCGCGCCCTCACACGTACGCTCCCCCTAAAGCGTTGTCGTACCCTCACCTGGACCCTAAACCGTCCCCGTCCCCTAACCCTAACCCTAGCCCGAACCCTAACCCTAACCCTTCCCCGAAGCCTGACCCTCACCCGTCCCCTAATCCTAACCCGTACGCTGACACTGACCCGCACCCTCAAACCTACGCTCCCCCTAAAGCTTTGTCGTACCCTCACCTGGACCCTAAACCGTCCCCGTCCCCTAACCCTAACCCTAGCCCGAACCCTAACCCTAACCCTTCCCCGAAGCCTGACCCTCACCCGTCACCTAATCCTAACCCGTACGCTGACACTAACCCGCGCCCTCACACGTACGCTCCCCCTAAAGCGTTGTCGTACCCTCACCTGGACCCTAAACCGTCCCCGTCCCCTAACCCTAACCCTAACCAGAACCCAACCCTAACCCTTCCCCGAAGCCTGACCCTCACCCGTCCCCTAATCCTAACCCGTACGCTGACACTAACCCGCGCCCTCACACGTACGCTCCCCGTAAAGCGTTGTCGTACCCTCACCTGGACCCTAAACCGTCCCCGTCCCCTAACCCTAACCCTAGCCCGAACCCTAACCCTAACCCTTCCCCGAAGCCTGACCCTCACCCGTCCCCTAATCCTAACCCGTACGCTGACACTGACCCGCGCCCTCACACGTACGCTCCCCCTAAAGCGTTGTCGTACCCTCACCTGGACCCTAAACCGTCCCCGTCCCCTAACCCTAACCCTAGCCCGAACCCTAACCCTAACCCTTCCCCGAAGCCTGACCCTCACCCGTCCCCTAATCCTAACCCGTACGCTGACACTGACCCGCGCCCTCACACGTACGCTCCCCCTAAAGCGTTGTCGTACCCTCACCTGGACCCTAAACCGTCCCCGTCCCCTAACCCTAACCCTAGCCCGAACCCTAACCCTAACCCTTCCCCGAAGCCTGACCCTCACCCGTCCCCTAATCCTAACCCGTACGCTGACACTGACCCGCGCCCTCACACGTACGCTCCCCCTAAAGCGTTGTCGTACCCTCACCTGGACCCTAAACCGTCCCCGTCCCCTAACCCTAACCCTAGCCCGAACCCTAACCCTAACCCTTCCCCGAAGCCTGACCCTCACCCGTCCCCTAATCCTAACCCGTACGCTGACACTGACCCGCGCCCTCACACGTACGCTCCCCCTAAAGCGTTGTCGTACCCTCACCTGGACCCTAAACCGTCCCCGTCCCCTAACCCTAACCCTAGCCCGAACCCTAACCCTAACCCTTCCCCGAAGCCTGACCCTCACCCGTCCCCTAATCCTAACCCGTACGCTGACACTGACCCGCGCCCTCACACGTACGTTCCCCCTAAAGCGTTGTCGTACCCTCACCTGGACCCTAAACCGTCCCCGTCCCCTAACCCTAACCCTAGCCCGAACCCTAACCCTAACCCTTCCCCGAAGCCTGACCCTCACCCATCCCCTAATCCTAACCCGTACGCTGACACTGACCCGCGCCCTCACACGTACGCTCCCCCTAAAGCGTTGTCATACCCTCACCTGGACCCTAAACCGTCCCCGTCCCCTAACCCTAACCCTAGCCCGAACCCTAACCCTAACCCTTCCCCGAAGCCTGACCCTCACCCGTCCCCTAATCCTAACCCGTACGCTGACACTGACCCGCGCCCTCACACGTACGCTCCCCCTAAAGCGTTGTCGTACCCTCACCTGGACCCTAAACCGTCCCCGTCCCCTAACCCTAACCCTAGCCCGAACCCTAACCCTAACCCTTCCCCAAAGCCTGACCCTCACCAGTCCCCTAATCCTAACCCGTACGCTGACACTGACCCGCGCCCTCACACGTACGCTCCCCCTAAAGCGTTGTCGTACCCTCACCTGGACCCTAAACCGTCCCCGTCCCCTAACCCTAACCCTAGCCCGAACCCTAACCCTAACCCTTCCCCGAAGCCTGACCCTCACCCGTCGCTTAATCCTAACCCGTACGCTGACACTGCCCCGCGCCCTCACACGTACGCTCCCCCTAAAGCGTTGTCGTACCCTCACCTGGACCCTAAACCGTCCCCGTCCCCTAACCCTAACCCTAGCCCGAACCCTAACCCTAACCCTTCCCCGAAGCCTGACCCTCACCCGTCCCCTAATCCTAACCCGTACGCTGACACTGACCCGCGCCCTCACACGTACGCTCCCCCTAAAGCGTTGTCGTACCCTCACCTGGACCGTAAACCGTCCCCGTCCCCTAACCCTAACCCTAGCCCGAACCCTAACCCTAACCCTTCCCCGAAACCTGACCCTCACCCATCCCCTAATCCTAACCCGTACGCTGACACTGACCCGCGCCCTCACACGTACGCTCCCCCTAAAGCGTTGTCGTACCCTCACCTGGACCCTAAACCGTCCCCGTCCCCTAACCCTAACCCTAGCCCGAACCCTAACCCTAACCCTTCCCCGAAGCCTGACCCTCACCCGTCCCCTAATCCTAACCCGTACGCTGACACTAACCCGCGCCCTCACACGTACGCTCCCCCTAAAGTGTTGTCGTACCCTCACCTGGACCCTAAACCGTCCCCGTCCCCTAACCCTAACCCTAACCCGAACCCTAACCCTAACCCTTCCCCGAAGCCTGACCCTCAGCCGTCCCCTAATCCTAACCCGTACGCTGACACTAACCCGCGCCCTCACACGTACGCTCCCCCTAAAGCTTTGTCGTACCCTCACCTGGACCCTAAACCGTCCCCGTCCCCTAACCCTAACCCTAGCCCGAACCCTAACCCTAACCCTTCCCCGAAGCCTGACCCTCACCCGTCCCCTAATCCTAACCCGTACGCTGACACTAACCCGCGCCCTCACACGTACGCTCCCCCTAAAGTGTTGTCGTACCCTCACCTGGACCCTAAACCGTCCCCGTCCCCTAACCCTAACCCTAACCCGAACCCTAACCCTAACACTTCCCCGAAGCCTGACCCTCAGCCGTCCCCTAATCCTAACCCGTACGCTGACACTAACCCGCGCCCTCACACGTACGCTCCCCCTAAAGCGTTGTCGTACCCTCACCTGGACCCTAAACCGTCCCCGTCCCCTAACCCTAACCCTAGCCCGAACCCTAACCCTAACCCTTCCCCGAAGCCTGACCCTCACCCGTCCCCTAATCCTAACCCGTACGCTGACACTGACCCGCGCCCTCACACGTACGCTCCCCCTAAAGCGTTGTCGTACCCTCACCTGGACCCTAAACCGTCCCCGTCCCCTAACCCTAACCCTAGCCCGAACCCTAACCCTAACCCTTCCCCAAAACCTGACCCTCACCCGTCCCCTAATCCTAACCCGTACGCTGACACTGACCCGCGCCCTCACACGTACGCTCCCCCTAAAGCGTTGTCGTACCCTCACCTGGACCCTAAACCGTCCCCGTCCCCTAACCCTAACCCTAGCCCGAACCCTAACCCTAACCCTTCCCCGAAGCCTGACCCTCACCCGTCCCCTAATCCTAACCCGTACGCTGACACTGACCCGCGCCCTCACACGTACGCTCCCCCTAAAGCGTTGTCGTACCCTCACCTGGACCCTAAACCGTCCCCGTCCCCTAACCCTAACCCTAGCCCGAACCCTAACCCTAACCCTTCCCCGAAGCCTGACCCTCACCCGTCCCCTAATCCTAACCCGTACGCTGACACTGACCCGCGCCCTCACACGTACGCTCCCCCTAAAGCGTTGTCGTACCCTCACCTGGACCCTAAACCGTCCCCGTCCCCTAACCCTAACCCTAGCCCGAACCCTAACCCTAAACCTTCCCCGAAGCCTGACCCTCACCCGTCCCCTAATCTTAACCCGTACGCTGACACTGACCCGCGCCCTCACACATACGCTCCCCCTAAAGCGTTGTCGTACCCTCACCTGGACCCTAAACGGTCCCCGTCCCCTAACCCTAACCCTAGCCCGAACCCTAACCCTAACCCTTCCCCGAAGCCTGACCCTCACCCGTCCCCTAATCCTAACCCGTACGCTGACACTGACACGCACCCTCAAACCTATGCTCCCCCTAAAGCTTTGTCGTACCCTCACCTGGACCCTAAACCGTCCCCGTCCCCTAACCCTAACCCTAGCCCGAACCCTAACCCTAACCCTTCCCCGAAGCCTGACCCTCACCCGTCCCCTAATCCTAACCCGTACGCTGACACTAACCCGCGCCCTCACACGTACGCTCCCCCTAAAGCGTTGTCGTACCCTCACCTGGACCCTAAACCGTCCCCGTCCCCTAACCCTAACCCTAACCCGAACCCTAACCGTAACCCTTCCCTGAAGCCTGACCCTCACCCGTCCCCTAATCCTAACCCGTACGCTGACACTAACCCGCGCCCTCACACGTATGCTCCCCCTAAAGCGTTGTCGTACCCTCACCTGGACCCTAAACCGTCCCCGTCCCCTAACCCTAACCCTAGGCCCGAACCCTAACCCTAACCCTTCCCCGAAGCCTGACCCTCACCCGTCCCCTAATCCTAACCCGTACGCTGACACTGAACCCGCGCCCTCACACGTACGCTACCCCTAAAGCGTTGTCGTACCCTCACCTGGACCCTAAACCTTCCCCGTCCCCTAACCCTAACCCTACCCGAACCCTAACCCTAACCTTCCCCGAAGCCTGACCCTCACCCGTCCCCTAATCCTAACCCGTACGCTGACACTGACCCGTACCCTCAAACCTACGCTCCCCCTAAAGCTTTGTCGTACCCTCACCTGAACCCTAAACCGTCCCCGTCCCCTAACCCTAACCCTAGCCCGAACCCTAACCCTAACCCTTCCCCGAAGCCTGACCCTCACCCGTCACCTAATCCTAACCCGTACGCTGACACTAACCCGCATCCTCACACGTACGCTCCCCCTAAAGCGTTGTCGTACCCTCACCTGGACCCTAAACCGTCCCCGTCCCCGTCCCCTAACCCTAACCCGAACCCTAACCCTAACCCTTCCCCGAAGCCTGACCCTCACCCGTCCCCTAATCCTAACCCGTACGCTGACACTAACCCGCGCCCTCACACGTACGCTCCCCGTAAAGCGTTGTCGTACCCTCACCTGGACCCTAAACCGTCCCCGTCCCCTAACCCTAACCCTAGCCCGAACCCTAACCCTAAACCTTCCCCGAAGCCTGACCCTCACCCGTCCCCTAATCTTAACCCGTACGCTGACACTGACCCGCGCCCTCACACGTACGCTCCCCCTAAAGCGTTGTCGTACCCTCACCTGGACCCTAAACCGTCCCCGTCCCCTAACCCTAACCCTAGCCCGAACCCTAACCCTAACCCTTCCCCGAAGCCTGACCCTCACCCGTCCCCTAATCCTAACCCGTACGCTGACACTGACCCGCACCCTCAAACCTACGCTCCCCCTAAAGCTTTGTCGTACCCTCACCTGGACCCTAAACCGTCCCCGTCCCCTAACCCTAACCCTAGCCCGAACCCTAACCCTAACCCTTCCCCGAAGCCTGACCCTCACCTGTCACCTAATCCTAACCCGTACGCTGACACTAACCCGCGCCCTCACACGTACGCTCCCCCTAAAGCGTTGTCGTACCCTCACCTGGACCCTAAACCGTCCCCGTCCCCTAACCCTAACCCTAACCCGAACCCTAACCCTAACCCTTCCCCGAAGCCTGACCCTCACCCGTCCCCTAATCCTAACCCGTACGCTGACACTAACCCGCGCCCTCACACGTACGCTCCCCGTAAAGCGTTGTCGTACCCTCACCTGGACCCTAAACCGTCCCCGTCCCCTAACCCTAACCCTAGCCCGAACCCTAACCCTAACCCTTCCCCGAAGCCTGACCCTCACCCGTCCCCTAATCCTAACCCGTACGCTGACACTGACCCGCGCCCTCACACGTACGCTCCCCCTAAAGCGTTGTCGTACCCTCACCTGGACCCTAAACCGTCCCCGTCCCCTAACCCTAACCCTAGCCCGAACCCTAACCCTAACCCTTCCCCGAAGCCTGACCCTCACCCGTCCCCTAATCCTAACCCGTACGCTGACACTGACCCGCGCCCTCACACGTACGCTCCCCCTAAAGCGTTGTCGTACCCTCACCTGGACCCTAAACCGTCCCCGTCCCCTAACCCTAACCCTAGCCCGAACCCTAACCCTAACCCTTCCCCGAAGCCTGACCCTCACCCGTCCCCTAATCCTAACCCGTACGCTGACACTGACCCGCGCCCTCACACGTACGCTCCCCCTAAAGCGTTGTCGTACCCTCACCTGGACCCTAAACCGTCCCCGTCCCCTAACCCTAACCCTAGCCCGAACCCTAACCCTAACCCTTCCCCGAAGCCTGACCCTCACCCGTCCCCTAATCCTAACCCGTACGCTGACACTGACCCGCGCCCTCACACGTACGCTCCCCCTAAAGCGTTGTCGTACCCTCACCTGGACCCTAAACCGTCCCCGTCCCCTAACCCTAACCCTAGCCCGAACCCTAACCCTAACCCTTCCCCGAAGCCTGACCCTCACCCGTCCCCTAATCCTAACCCGTACGCTGACACTGACCCGCGCCCTCACACGTACGTTCCCCCTAAAGCGTTGTCGTACCCTCACCTGGACCCTAAACCGTCCCCGTCCCCTAACCCTAACCCTAGCCCGAACCCTAACCCTAACCCTTCCCCGAAGCCTGACCCTCACCCGTCCCCTAATCCTAACCCGTACGCTGACACTGACCCGCGCCCTCACACGTACGTTCCCCCTAAAGCGTTGTCGTACCCTCACCTGGACCCTAAACCGTCCCCGTCCCCTAACCCTAACCCTAGCCCGAACCCTAACCCTAACCCTTCCCCGAAGCCTGACCCTCACCCGTCCCCTAATCCTAACCCGTACGCTGACACTGACCCGCGCCCTCACACGTACGTTCCCCCTAAAGCGTTGTCGTACCCTCACCTGGACCCTAAACCGTCCCCGTCCCCTAACCCTAACCCTAGCCCGAACCCTAACCCTAACCCTTCCCCGAAGCCTGACCCTCACCCATCCCCTAATCCTAACCCGTACGCTGACACTGACCCGCGCCCTCACACGTACGCTCCCCCTAAAGCGTTGTCATACCCTCACCTGGACCCTAAACCGTCCCCGTCCCCTAACCCTAACCCTAGCCCGAACCCTAACCCTAACCCTTCCCCGAAGCCTGACCCTCACCCGTCCCCTAATCCTAACCCGTACGCTGACACTGACCCGCGCCCTCACACGTACGCTCCCCCTAAAGCGTTGTCGTACCCTCACCTGGACCCTAAACCGTCCCCGTCCCCTAACCCTAACCCTAGCCCGAACCCTAACCCTAACCCTTCCCCAAAGCCTGACCCTCACCAGTCCCCTAATCCTAACCCGTACGCTGACACTGACCCGCGCCCTCACACGTACGCTCCCCCTAAAGCGTTGTCGTACCCTCACCTGGACCCTAAACCGTCCCCGTCCCCTAACCCTAACCCTAGCCCGAACCCTAACCCTAACCCTTCCCCGAAGCCTGACCCTCACCCGTCGCTTAATCCTAACCCGTACGCTGACACTGACCCGCGCCCTCACACGTACGCTCCCCCTAAAGCGTTGTCGTACCCTCACCTGGACCCTAAACCGTCCCCGTCCCCTAACCCTAACCCTAGCCCGAACCCTAACCCTAACCCTTCCCCGAAGCCTGACCCTCACCCGTCCCCTAATCCTAACCCGTACGCTGACACTGACCCGCGCCCTCACACGTACGCTCCCCCTAAAGCGTTGTCGTACCCTCACCTGGACCGTAAACCGTCCCCGTCCCCTAACCCTAACCCTAGCCCGAACCCTAACCCTAACCCTTCCCCGAAACCTGACCCTCACCCATCCCCTAATCCTAACCCGTACGCTGACACTGACCCGCGCCCTCACACGTACGCTCCCCCTAAAGCGTTGTCGTACCCTCACCTGGACCCTAAACCGTCCCCGTCCCCTAACCCTAACCCTAGCCCGAACCCTAACCCTAACCCTTCCCCGAAGCCTGACCCTCACCCGTCCCCTAATCCTAACCCGTACGCTGACACTAACCCGCGCCCTCACACGTACGCTCCCCCTAAAGTGTTGTCGTACCCTCACCTGGACCCTAAACCGTCCCCGTCCCCTAACCCTAACCCTAACCCGAACCCTAACCCTAACCCTTCCCCGAAGCCTGACCCTCAGCCGTCCCCTAATCCTAACCCGTACGCTGACACTAACCCGCGCCCTCACACGTACGCTCCCCCTAAAGCTTTGTCGTACCCTCACCTGGACCCTAAACCGTCCCCGTCCCCTAACCCTAACCCTAGCCCGAACCCTAACCCTAACCCTTCCCCGAAGCCTGACCCTCACCCGTCCCCTAATCCTAACCCGTACGCTGACACTAACCCGCGCCCTCACACGTACGCTCCCCCTAAAGTGTTGTCGTACCCTCACCTGGACCCTAAACCGTCCCCGTCCCCTAACCCTAACCCTAACCCGAACCCTAACCCTAACACTTCCCCGAAGCCTGACCCTCAGCCGTCCCCTAATCCTAACCCGTACGCTGACACTAACCCGCGCCCTCACACGTACGCTCCCCCTAAAGCGTTGTCGTACCCTCACCTGGACCCTAAACCGTCCCCGTCCCCTAACCCTAACCCTAGCCCGAACCCTAACCCTAACCCTTCCCCGAAGCCTGACCCTCACCCGTCCCCTAATCCTAACCCGTACGCTGACACTGACCCGCGCCCTCACACGTACGCTCCCCCTAAAGCGTTGTCGTACCCTCACCTGGACCCTAAACCGTCCCCGTCCCCTAACCCTAACCCTAGCCCGAACCCTAACCCTAACCCTTCCCCAAAACCTGACCCTCACCCGTCCCCTAATCCTAACCCGTACGCTGACACTGACCCGCGCCCTCACACGTACGCTCCCCCTAAAGCGTTGTCGTACCCTCACCTGGACCCTAAACCGTCCCCGTCCCCTAACCCTAACCCTAGCCCGAACCCTAACCCTAACCCTTCCCCGAAGCCTGACCCTCACCCGTCCCCTAATCCTAACCCGTACGCTGACACTGACCCGCGCCCTCACACGTACGCTCCCCCTAAAGCGTTGTCGTACCCTCACCTGGACCCTAAACCGTCCCCGTCCCCTAACCCTAACCCTAGCCCGAACCCTAACCCTAACCCTTCCCCGAAGCCTGACCCTCACCCGTCCCCTAATCCTAACCCGTACGCTGACACTGACCCGCGCCCTCACACGTACGCTCCCCCTAAAGCGTTGTCGTACCCTCACCTGGACCCTAAACCGTCCCCGTCCCCTAACCCTAACCCTAGCCCGAACCCTAACCCTAAACCTTCCCCGAAGCCTGACCCTCACCCGTCCCCTAATCTTAACCCGTACGCTGACACTGACCCGCGCCCTCACACATACGCTCCCCCTAAAGCGTTGTCGTACCCTCACCTGGACCCTAAACGGTCCCCGTCCCCTAACCCTAACCCTAGCCCGAACCCTAACCCTAACCCTTCCCCGAAGCCTGACCCTCACCCGTCCCCTAATCCTAACCCGTACGCTGACACTGACACGCACCCTCAAACCTATGCTCCCCCTAAAGCTTTGTCGTACCCTCACCTGGACCCTAAACCGTCCCCGTCCCCTAACCCTAACCCTAGCCCGAACCCTAACCCTAACCCTTCCCCGAAGCCTGACCCTCACCCGTCCCCTAATCCTAACCCGTACGCTGACACTAACCCGCGCCCTCACACGTACGCTCCCCCTAAAGCGTTGTCGTACCCTCACCTGGACCCTAAACCGTCCCCGTCCCCTAACCCTAACCCTAACCCGAACCCTAACCGTAACCCTTCCCTGAAGCCTGACCCTCACCCGTCCCCTAATCCTAACCCGTACGCTGACACTAACCCGCGCCCTCACACGTATGCTCCCCCTAAAGCGTTGTCGTACCCTCACCTGGACCCTAAACCGTCCCCGTCCCCTAACCCTAACCCTAGGCCGAACACTAACCCTAACCCTTCCCCGAAGCCTGACCCTCACCCGTCCCCTAATCCTAACCCGTACGCTGACACTGACCCGCGCCCTCACACGTACGCTCCCCCTAAAGCGTTGTCGTACCCTCACCTGGACCCTAAACCGTCCCCGTCCCCTAACCCTAACCCTAGCCCGAACCCTAACCCTAACACTTCCCCGAAGCCTGACCCTCACCCGTCCCCTAATCCTAACCCGTACGCTGACACTGACCCGTACCCTCAAACCTACGCTCCCCCTAAAGCTTTGTCGTACCCTCACCTGAACCCTAAACCGTCCCCGTCCCCTAACCCTAACCCTAGCCCGAACCCTAACCCTAACCCTTCCCCGAAGCCTGACCCTCACCCGTCACCTAATCCTAACCCGTACGCTGACACTAACCCACATCCTCACACGTACGCTCCCCCTAAAGCGTTGTCGTACCCTCACCTGGACCCTAAACCGTCCCCGTCCCCGTCCCCTAACCCTAACCCGAACCCTAACCCTAACCCTTCCCCGAAGCCTGACCCTCACCCGTCCCCTAATCCTAACCCGTACGCTGACACTAACCCGCGCCCTCACACGTACGCTCCCCGTAAAGCGTTGTCGTACCCTCACCTGGACCCTAAACCGTCCCCGTCCCCTAACCCTAACCCTAGCCCGAACCCTAACCCTAAACCTTCCCCGAAGCCTGACCCTCACCCGTCCCCTAATCTTAACCCGTACGCTGACACTGACCCGCGCCCTCACACGTACGCTCCCCCTAAAGCGTTGTCGTACCCTCACCTGGACCCTAAACGGTCCCCGTCCCCTAACCCTAACCCTAGCCCGAACCCTAACCCTAACCCTTCCCCGAAGCCTGACCCTCACCCGTCCCCTAATCCTAACCCGTACGCTGACACTGACACGCACCCTCAAACCTATGCTCCCCCTAAAGCTTTGTCGTACCCTCACCTGGACCCTAAACCGTCCCCGTCCCCTAACCCTAACCCTAGCCCGAACCCTAACCCTAACCCTTCCCCGAAGCCTGACCCTCACCCGTCCCCTAATCCTAACCCGTACGCTGACACTAACCCGCGCCCTCACACGTACGCTCCCCCTAAAGCGTTGTCGTACCCTCACCTGGACCCTAAACCGTCCCCGTCCCCTAACCCTAACCCTAACCCGAACCCTAACCGTAACCCTTCCCTGAAGCCTGACCCTCACCCGTCCCCTAATCCTAACCCGTACGCTGACACTAACCCGCGCCCTCACACGTATGCTCCCCCTAAAGCGTTGTCGTACCCTCACCTGGACCCTAAACCGTCCCCGTCCCCTAACCCTAACCCTAGGCCGAACACTAACCCTAACCCTTCCCCGAAGCCTGACCCTCACCCGTCCCCTAATCCTAACCCGTACGCTGACACTGACCCGCGCCCTCACACGTACGCTCCCCCTAAAGCGTTGTCGTACCCTCACCTGGACCCTAAACCGTCCCCGTCCCCTAACCCTAACCCTAGCCCGAACCCTAACCCTAACACTTCCCCGAAGCCTGACCCTCACCCGTCCCCTAATCCTAACCCGTACGCTGACACTGACCCGTACCCTCAAACCTACGCTCCCCCTAAAGCTTTGTCGTACCCTCACCTGAACCCTAAACCGTCCCCGTCCCCTAACCCTAACCCTAGCCCGAACCCTAACCCTAACCCTTCCCCGAAGCCTGACCCTCACCCGTCACCTAATCCTAACCCGTACGCTGACACTAACCCGCATCCTCACACGTACGCTCCCCCTAAAGCGTTGTCGTACCCTCACCTGGACCCTAAACCGTCCCCGTCCCCGTCCCCTAACCCTAACCCGAACCCTAACCCTAACCCTTCCCCGAAGCCTGACCCTCACCCGTCCCCTAATCCTAACCCGTACGCTGACACTAACCCGCGCCCTCACACGTACGCTCCCCGTAAAGCGTTGTCGTACCCTCACCTGGACCCTAAACCGTCCCGTCCCCTAACCCTAACCCTAGCCCGAACCCTAACCCTAAACCTTCCCCGAAGCCTGACCCTCACCCGTCCCTAATCTTAACCCGTACGCTGACACTGACCCGCGCCCTCACACGTACGCTCCCCCTAAAGCGTTGTCGTACCCTCACCTGGACCCTAAACCGTCCCCGTCCCCTAACCCTAACCCTAGCCCGAACCCTAACCCTAACCCTTCCCCGAAGCCTGACCCTCACCCGTCCCCTAATCCTAACCCGTACGCTGACACTGACCCGCACCCTCAAACCTACGCTCCCCCTAAAGCTTTGTCGTACCCTCACCTGGACCCTAAACCGTCCCCGTCCCCTAACCCTAACCCTAGCCCGAACCCTAACCCTAACCCTTCCCCGAAGCCTGACCCTCACCTGTCACCTAATCCTAACCCGTACGCTGACACTAACCCGCGCCCTCACACGTACGCTCCCCCTAAAGCGTTGTCGTACCCTCACCTGGACCCTAAACCGTCCCCGTCCCCTAACCCTAACCCTAACCCGAACCCTAACCCTAACCCTTCCCCGAAGCCTGACCCTCACCCGTCCCCTAATCCTAACCCGTACGCTGACACTAACCCGCGCCCTCACACGTACGCTCCCCGTAAAGCGTTGTCGTACCCTCACCTGGACCCTAAACCGTCCCCGTCCCCTAACCCTAACCCTAGCCCGAACCCTAACCCTAACCCTTCCCCGAAGCCTGACCCTCACCCGTCCCCTAATCCTAACCCGTACGCTGACACTGACCCGCGCCCTCACACGTACGCTCCCCCTAAAGCGTTGTCGTACCCTCACCTGGACCCTAAACCGTCCCCGTCCCCTAACCCTAACCCTAGCCCGAACCCTAACCCTAACCCTTCCCCGAAGCCTGACCCTCACCCGTCCCCTAATCCTAACCCGTACGCTGACACTGACCCGCGCCCTCACACGTACGCTCCCCCTAAAGCGTTGTCGTACCCTCACCTGGACCCTAAACCGTCCCCGTCCCCTAACCCTAACCCTAGCCCGAACCCTAACCCTAACCCTTCCCCGAAGCCTGACCCTCACCCGTCCCCTAATCCTAACCCGTACGCTGACACTGACCCGCGCCCTCACACGTACGCTCCCCCTAAAGCGTTGTCGTACCCTCACCTGGACCCTAAACCGTCCCCGTCCCCTAACCCTAACCCTAGCCCGAACCCTAACCCTAACCCTTCCCCGAAGCCTGACCCTCACCCGTCCCCTAATCCTAACCCGTACGCTGACACTGACCCGCGCCCTCACACGTACGCTCCCCCTAAAGCGTTGTCGTACCCTCACCTGGACCCTAAACCGTCCCCGTCCCCTAACCCTAACCCTAGCCCGAACCCTAACCCTAACCCTTCCCCGAAGCCTGACCCTCACCCGTCCCCTAATCCTAACCCGTACGCTGACACTGACCCGCGCCCTCACACGTACGTTCCCCCTAAAGCGTTGTCGTACCCTCACCTGGACCCTAAACCGTCCCCGTCCCCTAACCCTAACCTAGCCCGAACCCTAACCCTAACCCTTCCCCGAAGCCTGACCCTCACCCGTCCCCTAATCCTAACCCGTACGCTGACACTGACCCGCGCCTCACACGTACGTTCCCCCTAAAGCGTTGTCGTACCCTCACCTGGACCCTAAACCGTCCCCGTCCCCTAACCCTAACCCTAGCCCGAACCCTAACCCTAACCCTTCCCCGAAGCCTGACCCTCACCCATCCCCTAATCCTAACCCGTACGCTGACACTGACCCGCGCCCTCACACGTACGTTCCCCCTAAAGCGTTGTCGTACCCTCACCTGGACCCTAAACCGTCCCCGTCCCCTAACCCTAACCCTAGCCCGAACCCTAACCCTAACCCTTCCCCGAAGCCTGACCCTCACCCATCCCCTACCTAATCCTAACCCGTACGCTGACACTGACCCGCGCCCTCACACGTACGCTCCCCCTAAAGCGTTGTCATACCCTCACCTGGACCCTAAACCGTCCCCGTCCCCTAACCCTAACCCTAGCCCGAACCCTAACCCTAACCCTTCCCCGAAGCCTGACCCTCACCCGTCCCCTAATCCTAACCCGTACGCTGACACTGACCCGCGCCCTCACACGTACGCTCCCCCTAAAGCGTTGTCGTACCCTCACCTGGACCCTAAACCGTCCCCGTCCCCTAACCCTAACCCTAGCCCGAACCCTAACCCTAACCCTTCCCCAAAGCCTGACCCTCACCAGTCCCCTAATCCTAACCCGTACGCTGACACTGACCCGCGCCCTCACACGTACGCTCCCCCTAAAGCGTTGTCGTACCCTCACCTGGACCCTAAACCGTCCCCGTCCCCTAACCCTAACCCTAGCCCGAACCCTAACCCTAACCCTTCCCCGAAGCCTGACCCTCACCCGTCGCTTAATCCTAACCCGTACGCTGACACTGACCCGCGCCCTCACACGTACGCTCCCCCTAAAGCGTTGTCGTACCCTCACCTGGACCCTAAACCGTCCCCGTCCCCTAACCCTAACCCTAGCCCGAACCCTAACCCTAACCCTTCCCCGAAGCCTGACCCTCACCCGTCCCCTAATCCTAACCCGTACGCTGACACTGACCCGCGCCCTCACACGTACGCTCCCCCTAAAGCGTTGTCGTACCCTCACCTGGACCGTAAACCGTCCCCGTCCCCTAACCCTAACCCTAGCCCGAACCCTAACCCTAACCCTTCCCCGAAACCTGACCCTCACCCATCCCCTAATCCTAACCCGTACGCTGACACTGACCCGCGCCCTCACACGTACGCTCCCCCTAAAGCGTTGTCGTACCCTCACCTGGACCCTAAACCGTCCCCGTCCCCTAACCCTAACCCTAGCCCGAACCCTAACCCTAACCCTTCCCCGAAGCCTGACCCTCACCCGTCCCCTAATCCTAACCCGTACGCTGACACTAACCCGCGCCCTCACACGTACGCTCCCCCTAAAGTGTTGTCGTACCCTCACCTGGACCCTAAACCGTCCCCGTCCCCTAACCCTAACCCTAACCCGAACCCTAACCCTAACCCTTCCCCGAAGCCTGACCCTCAGCCGTCCCCTAATCCTAACCCGTACGCTGACACTAACCCGCGCCCTCACACGTACGCTCCCCCTAAAGCTTTGTCGTACCCTCACCTGGACCCTAAACCGTCCCCGTCCCCTAACCCTAACCCTAGCCCGAACCCTAACCCTAACCCTTCCCCGAAGCCTGACCCTCACCCGTCCCCTAATCCTAACCCGTACGCTGACACTAACCCGCGCCCTCACACGTACGCTCCCCCTAAAGTGTTGTCGTACCCTCACCTGGACCCTAAACCGTCCCCGTCCCCTAACCCTAACCCTAACCCGAACCCTAACCCTAACACTTCCCCGAAGCCTGACCCTCAGCCGTCCCCTAATCCTAACCCGTACGCTGACACTAACCCGCGCCCTCACACGTACGCTCCCCCTAAAGCGTTGTCGTACCCTCACCTGGACCCTAAACCGTCCCCGTCCCCTAACCCTAACCCTAGCCCGAACCCTAACCCTAACCCTTCCCCGAAGCCTGACCCTCACCCGTCCCCTAATCCTAACCCGTACGCTGACACTGACCCGCGCCCTCACACGTACGCTCCCCCTAAAGCGTTGTCGTACCCTCACCTGGACCCTAAACCGTCCCCGTCCCCTAACCCTAACCCTAGCCCGAACCCTAACCCTAACCCTTCCCCAAAACCTGACCCTCACCCGTCCCCTAATCCTAACCCGTACGCTGACACTGACCCGCGCCCTCACACGTACGCTCCCCCTAAAGCGTTGTCGTACCCTCACCTGGACCCTAAACCGTCCCCGTCCCCTAACCCTAACCCTAGCCCGAACCCTAACCCTAACCCTTCCCCGAAGCCTGACCCTCACCCGTCCCCTAATCCTAACCCGTACGCTGACACTGACCCGCGCCCTCACACGTACGCTCCCCCTAAAGCGTTGTCGTACCCTCACCTGGACCCTAAACCGTCCCCGTCCCCTAACCCTAACCCTAGCCCGAACCCTAACCCTAACCCTTCCCCGAAGCCTGACCCTCACCCGTCCCCTAATCCTAACCCGTACGCTGACACTGACCCGCGCCCTCACACGTACGCTCCCCCTAAAGCGTTGTCGTACCCTCACCTGGACCCTAAACCGTCCCCGTCCCCTAACCCTAACCCTAGCCCGAACCCTAACCCTAAACCTTCCCCGAAGCCTGACCCTCACCCGTCCCCTAATCTTAACCCGTACGCTGACACTGACCCGCGCCCTCACACATACGCTCCCCCTAAAGCGTTGTCGTACCCTCACCTGGACCCTAAACGGTCCCCGTCCCCTAACCCTAACCCTAGCCCGAACCCTAACCCTAACCCTTCCCCGAAGCCTGACCCTCACCCGTCCCCTAATCCTAACCCGTACGCTGACACTGACACGCACCCTCAAACCTATGCTCCCCCTAAAGCTTTGTCGTACCCTCACCTGGACCCTAAACCGTCCCCGTCCCCTAACCCTAACCCTAGCCCGAACCCTAACCCTAACCCTTCCCCGAAGCCTGACCCTCACCCGTCCCCTAATCCTAACCCGTACGCTGACACTAACCCGCGCCCTCACACGTACGCTCCCCCTAAAGCGTTGTCGTACCCTCACCTGGACCCTAAACCGTCCCCGTCCCCTAACCCTAACCCTAACCCGAACCCTAACCGTAACCCTTCCCTGAAGCCTGACCCTCACCCGTCCCCTAATCCTAACCCGTACGCTGACACTAACCCGCGCCCTCACACGTATGCTCCCCCTAAAGCGTTGTCGTACCCTCACCTGGACCCTAAACCGTCCCCGTCCCCTAACCCTAACCCTAGGCCGAACACTAACCCTAACCCTTCCCCGAAGCCTGACCCTCACCCGTCCCCTAATCCTAACCCGTACGCTGACACTGACCCGCGCCCTCACACGTACGCTCCCCCTAAAGCGTTGTCGTACCCTCACCTGGACCCTAAACCGTCCCCGTCCCCTAACCCTAACCCTAGCCCGAACCCTAACCCTAACACTTCCCCGAAGCCTGACCCTCACCCGTCCCCTAATCCTAACCCGTACGCTGACACTGACCCGTACCCTCAAACCTACGCTCCCCCTAAAGCTTTGTCGTACCCTCACCTGAACCCTAAACCGTCCCCGTCCCCTAACCCTAACCCTAGCCCGAACCCTAACCCTAACCCTTCCCCGAAGCCTGACCCTCACCCGTCACCTAATCCTAACCCGTACGCTGACACTAACCCACATCCTCACACGTACGCTCCCCCTAAAGCGTTGTCGTACCCTCACCTGGACCCTAAACCGTCCCCGTCCCCGTCCCCTAACCCTAACCCGAACCCTAACCCTAACCCTTCCCCGAAGCCTGACCCTCACCCGTCCCCTAATCCTAACCCGTACGCTGACACTAACCCGCGCCCTCACACGTACGCTCCCCGTAAAGCGTTGTCGTACCCTCACCTGGACCCTAAACCGTCCCCGTCCCCTAACCCTAACCCTAGCCCGAACCCTAACCCTAAACCTTCCCCGAAGCCTGACCCTCACCCGTCCCCTAATCTTAACCCGTACGCTGACACTGACCCGCGCCCTCACACGTACGCTCCCCCTAAAGCGTTGTCGTACCCTCACCTGGACCCTAAACCGTCCCCGTCCCCTAACCCTAACCCTAGCCCGAACCCTAACCCTAACCCTTCCCCGAAGCCTGACCCTCACCCGTCCCCTAATCCTAACCCGTACGCTGACACTGACCCGCACCCTCAAACCTACGCTCCCCCTAAAGCTTTGTCGTACCCTCACCTGGACCCTAAACCGTCCCCGTCCCCTAACCCTAACCCTAGCCCGAACCCTAACCCTAACCCTTCCCCGAAGCCTGACCCTCACCTGTCACCTAATCCTAACCCGTACGCTGACACTAACCCGCGCCCTCACACGTACGCTCCCCCTAAAGCGTTGTCGTACCCTCACCTGGACCCTAAACCGTCCCCGTCCCCTAACCCTAACCCTAACCCGAACCCTAACCCTAACCCTTCCCCGAAGCCTGACCCTCACCCGTCCCCTAATCCTAACCCGTACGCTGACACTAACCCGCGCCCTCACACGTACGCTCCCCGTAAAGCGTTGTCGTACCCTCACCTGGACCCTAAACCGTCCCCGTCCCCTAACCCTAACCCTAGCCCGAACCCTAACCCTAACCCTTCCCCGAAGCCTGACCCTCACCCGTCCCCTAATCCTAACCCGTACGCTGACACTGACCCGCGCCCTCACACGTACGCTCCCCCTAAAGCGTTGTCGTACCCTCACCTGGACCCTAAACCGTCCCCGTCCCCTAACCCTAACCCTAGCCCGAACCCTAACCCTAACCCTTCCCCGAAGCCTGACCCTCACCCGTCCCCTAATCCTAACCCGTACGCTGACACTGACCCGCGCCCTCACACGTACGCTCCCCCTAAAGCGTTGTCGTACCCTCACCTGGACCCTAAACCGTCCCCGTCCCCTAACCCTAACCCTAGCCCGAACCCTAACCCTAACCCTTCCCCGAAGCCTGACCCTCACCCGTCCCCTAATCCTAACCCGTACGCTGACACTGACCCGCGCCCTCACACGTACGCTCCCCCTAAAGCGTTGTCGTACCCTCACCTGGACCCTAAACCGTCCCCGTCCCCTAACCCTAACCCTAGCCCGAACCCTAACCCTAACCCTTCCCCGAAGCCTGACCCTCACCCGTCCCCTAATCCTAACCCGTACGCTGACACTGACCCGCGCCCTCACACGTACGCTCCCCCTAAAGCGTTGTCGTACCCTCACCTGGACCCTAAACCGTCCCCGTCCCCTAACCCTAACCCTAGCCCGAACCCTAACCCTAACCCTTCCCCGAAGCCTGACCCTCACCCGTCCCCTAATCCTAACCCGTACGCTGACACTGACCCGCGCCCTCACACGTACGTTCCCCCTAAAGCGTTGTCGTACCCTCACCTGGACCCTAAACCGTCCCCGTCCCCTAACCCTAACCCTAGCCCGAACCCTAACCCTAACCCTTCCCCGAAGCCTGACCCTCACCCATCCCCTAATCCTAACCCGTACGCTGACACTGACCCGCGCCCTCACACGTACGCTCCCCCTAAAGCGTTGTCATACCCTCACCTGGACCCTAAACCGTCCCCGTCCCCTAACCCTAACCCTAGCCCGAACCCTAACCCTAACCCTTCCCCGAAGCCTGACCCTCACCCGTCCCCTAATCCTAACCCGTACGCTGACACTGACCCGCGCCCTCACACGTACGCTCCCCCTAAAGCGTTGTCGTACCCTCACCTGGACCCTAAACCGTCCCTGTCCCCTAACCCTAACCCTAGCCCGAACCCTAACCCTAACCCTTCCCCAAAGCCTGACCCTCACCCGTCCCCTAATCCTAACCCGTACGCTGACACTGACCCGCGCCCTCACACGTACGCTCCCCCTAAAGCGTTGTCGTACCCTCACCTGGACCCTAAACCGTCCCCGTCCCCTAACCCTAACCCTAGCCCGAACCCTAACCCTAACCCTTCCCCGAAGCCTGACCCTCACCCGTCCCCTAATCCTAACCCGTACGCTGACACTGACCCGCGCCCTCACACGTACGCTCCCCCTAAAGCGTTGTCGTACACTCACCTGGACCCTAAACCGTCCCCGTCCCCTAACCCTAACCCTAGCCCGAACCCTAACCCTAACCCTTCCCCGAAGCCTGACCCTCACCGGTCCCCTAATCCTAACCCGTACGCTGACACTGACCGGCGCCCTCACTCGTACGCTCTCCCTAAAGCGTTGTCGTACCCTCACCTGGACCCTAAACCGTCCCCGTCCCCTAACCCTAACCCTAGCCCGAGCCCTAACCCTAACCCTTCCCCGAAGCCTGACCCTCACCCGTCCCCTAATCCTAACCCGTACGCTGACACTGACCCGCGCCCTCACACGTACGCTCCCCCTAAAGCGTTGTCGTACCCTCACCTGGATCCTAAACCGTCCCCGTCCCCTAACCCTAACCCTAGCCCGAACCCTAACACTAACCCTTCCCCGAAGCCTGACCCTCACCCGTCCCCTAATCCTAACCCGTACGCTGACACTGACCCGCGCCCTCACACATGCGCTCCCCCTAAAGCGTTGTCGTACCCTCACCTGGACCCTAAACCGTCCCCGTCCCCTAACCCTAACCCTAGCCCGAACCCTAACCCTAACCCTTCCCCGAAGCCTGACCCTCACCCGTCCCCTAATCCTAACCCGTACGCTGACACTGACCCGCGCCCTCACACGTACGCTCCCCCTAAAGCGTTGTCGTACCCTCACCTGGACCCTAAACCGTCCCCGTCCCCTAACCCTAACCCTAGCCCGAACCCTAACCCTAACCCTTCCCCGAAGCCTGACCCTCACCCGTCCCCTAAACCTAACCCGTACGCTGACACTGACCCGCGCCCTCACACGTACGCTCCCCCTAAAGCGTTGTCGTACCCTCACCTGGACCCTAAACCGTCCCCGTCCCCTAACCCTAACCCTAGCCCGAACCCTAACCCTAACCCTTCCCCGAAGTCTGACCCTCACCCGTCCCTTAATCCTAACCCGTACGCTGACACTGACCCGCGCCCTCACACGTACGCTCCCCCTAAAGCGTTGTCGTACCCTCACCTGGACCCTAAACCGTCCCCGTTCCCTAACTCTAACCCTAGCCCGAACCCTAACCCTAACCCTTCCCCGAAGCCTGACCCTCACCCGTCCCCTAATCCTAACCCGTACGCTGACACTGACCCGCGCCCTCACACGTACGCTCCCCCTAAAGCGTTGTCGTACCCTCACCTGGACCCTAAACCGTCCCCGTCCCCTAACCCTAACCCTAGCCCGAACCCTAACCCTAACCCTTCCCCGAAGCCTGACCCTCACCCGTCCCCTAATCCTAACCCGTACGCTGACACTGACCCGCGCCCTCACACGTACGCTCCCCCTAAAGCGTTGTCGTACCCTCACCTGGACCCTAAACCGTCCCCGTCCCCTAACCCTAACCCTAGCCCGAACCCTAACCCTAACCCTTCCCCGAAGCCTGACCCTCACCCGTCCCCTAATCCTAACCCGTACGCTGACACTGACCCGCGCCCTCACACGTACGCTCCCCCTAAAGCGTTGTCGTACCCTCACCTGGACCCTAAACCGTCCCCGTCCCCTAACCCTAACCCTAGCCCGAGCCCTAACCCTAACCCTTCCCCGAAGCCTGACCCTCACCCGTCCTCTAATCCTAACCCGTACGCTGACACTGACCCACGCCCTCACACGTACGCTCCCCCTAAAGCGTTGTCGTACCCTCACCTGGACCCTAAACCGTCCCCGTCCCCTAACCCTAACCCTAGCCCGAACCCTAACCCTAACCCTTCCCCGAAGCCTGACCCTCACCCGTCCCCTAATCCTAACCCGTACGCTGACACTGACCCGCGCCCTCACTCATACGCTCTCCCTAAAGCGTTGTCGGACCCTCACCTGGACCCTAAACCGTCCCCGTCCCCTAACCCTAACCCTAGCCCGAGCCCTAACCCTAACCCTTCCCCGAAGCCTGACCCTCACCCGTCCCCTAATCCTAACCCGTACGCTGACACTGACCCGCGCCCTCACACGTACGCTCCCCCTAAAGCGTTGTCGTACCCTCACCTGGACCCTAAACCGTCCCCGTCCCCTAACCCTAACCCTAGCCCGAACCCTAACCCTAACCCTTCCCCGAAGCCTGACCCTCACCCGTCCCCTAATCCTAACCCGTACGCTGACACTGACCGGCGCCCTCACTCATACGCTCTCCCTAAAGCGTTGTCGTACCCTCACCTGGACCCTAAACCGTCCCCGTCCCCTAACCCTAACCCTAGCCCGAGCCCTAACCCTAACCCTTCCCCGAAACCTGACCCTCACCCGTCCCCTAATCCTAACCCGTACGCTGACACTGACCCGCGCCCTCACACGTACGCTCCCCCTAAAGCGTTGTCGTACCCTCACCTGGACCCTAAACCGTCCCCGTCCCCTAACCCTAACCCTAGCCCGAACCCTAACCCTAACCCTTCCCCGAAGCCTGACCCTCACCCGTCCCCTAATCCTAACGCGTACGCTGACACTGACCGGCGCCCTCACTCATACGCTCTCCCTAAAGCGTTGTCGTACCCTCACCTGGACCCTAAACCGTCCCCGTCCCCTAACCCTAACCCTAGCCCGAGCCCTAACCCTAACCCTTCCCCGAAGCCTGACCCTCACCCGTCCCCTAATCCTAACCCGTACGCTGACACTGACCCGCGCCCTCACACGTACGCTCCCCCTAAAGCGTTGTCGTACCCTCACCTGGACCCTAAACCGTCCCCGTCCCCTAACCCTAACCCTAGCCCGAACCCTAAACCTAACCCTTCCCCGAAGCCTGACCCTCACCCGTCCCCTAATCCTAACCCGTACGCTGACACTGACCCGCGCCCTCACACGTGCGCTCCCCCTAAAGCGTTGTCGTACCCTCACCTGGACCCTAAACCGTCCCCGTCCCCTAACCCTAACCCTAGCCCGAACCCTAACCCTAACCCTTCCCCGAAGCCTGACCCTCACCCGTCCCCTAATCCTAACCCGTACGCTGACACTGACCCGCGCCCTCACACGTACGCTCCCCCTAAAGCGTTGTCGTACCCTCACCTGGACCCTAAACCGTCCCCGTCCCCTAAACCTAACCCTAGCCCGAACCCTAACCCTAACCCTTCCCCGAAGCCTGACCCTCACCCGTCCCCTAATCCTAACCCGTACGCTGACACTGACCCGCGCCCTCACACGTACGCTCCCCCTAAAGCGTTGTCGTACCCTCACCTGGACCCTAAACCGTCCCCGTCCCCTAACCCTAACCCTAGCCCGAACCCTAACCCTAACCCTTCCCCGAAGCCTGACCCTCACCCGTCCCCTAATCCTAACCCGTACGCTGACACTGACCCGCGCCCTCACACGTACGCTCCCCCTAAAGCGTTGTCGTACCCTCACCTGGACCCTAAACCGTCCCCGTCCCCTAACCCTAACCCTAGCCCGAACCCTAACCCTAACCCTTCCCCAAAGCCTGACCCTCACCCGTCCCCTAAACCTAACCCGTACGCTGACACTGACCCGCGCCCTCAGACGTACGCTCCCCCTAAAGCGTTGTCGTACCCTCACCTGGACCCTAAACCGTCCCCGTCCCCTAACCCTAACCCTAGCCCGAACCCTAACCCTAACCCTTCCCCGAAGCCTGACCCTCACCCGTCGCTTAATCCTAACCCGTACGCTGACACTGACCCGCGCCCTCACACGTATGCTCCCCCTAAAGCGTTGTCGTACCCTCACCTGGACCCTAAACCGTCCCCGTCCCCTAACCCTAACCCTAGCCCGAACCCTAACCCTAACCCTTCCCCGAAGCCTGACCCTCACCCGTCCCCTAATCCTAACCCGTACGCTGACACTGACCCGCGCCCTCACACGTACGCTCCCCCTAAAGCGTTGTCGTACCCTCACCTGGACCCTAAACCGTCCCCGTCCCCTAACCCTAACCCTAGCCCGAACCCTAACCCTAACCCTTCCCCGAAACCTGACCCTCACCCATCCCCTAATCCTAACCCGTACGCTGACACTGACCCGCGCCCTCACACGTACGCTCCCCCTAAAGCGTTGTCGTACCCTCACCTGGACCCTAAACCGTCCCCGTCCCCTAACCCTAACCCTAGCCCGAACCCTAACCCTAACCCTTCCCCGAAGCCTGACCCTCACCCGTCCCCTAATCCTAACCCGTACGCTGACACTAACCCGCGCCCTCACACGTACGCTCCCCCTAAAGTGTTGTCGTACCCTCACCTGGACCCTAAACCGTCCCCGTCCCCTAACCCTAACCCTAACCCGAACCCTAACCCTAACCCTTCCCCGAAGCCTGACCCTCAGCCGTCCCCTAATCCTAACCCGTACGCTGACACTAACCCGCGCCCTCACACGTACGCTCCCCCTAAAGCTTTGTCGTACCCTCACCTGGACCCTAAACCGTCCCCGTCCCCTAACCCTAACCCTAGCCCGAACCCTAACTCTAACCCTTCCCCGAAGCCTGACCCTCACCCGTCCCCTAATCCTAACCCGTACGCTGACACTAACCCGCGCCCTCACACGTACGCTCCCCCTAAAGTGTTGTCATACCCTCACCTGGACCCTAAACCGTCCCCGTCCCCTAACCCTAACCCTAACCCGAACCCTAACCCTAACCCTTCCCCGAAGCCTGACCCTC
Organism: Grampus griseus; assembly: GCF_964374135.1. Taxonomy (NCBI): domain Eukaryota; kingdom Metazoa; phylum Chordata; class Mammalia; order Artiodactyla; family Delphinidae; genus Grampus; species Grampus griseus. The sequence goes on along the minus strand of NW_028132982.1, from coordinate 184,008 downwards.
AGCCGTCCCCTAATCCTAACCCGTACGCTGACACTAACCCGCGCCCTCACACGTACGCTCCCCCTAAAGCGTTGTCGTACCCTCACCTGGACCCTAAACCGTCCCCGTCCCCTAACCCTAACCCTAGCCCGAAACCTAACCCTAACCCTTCCCCGAAGCCTGACCCTCACACGTCCCCTAATCCTAACCCGTACGCTGACACTAACCCACGCCCTCACACGTACGCTCCCCCTAAAGCGTTGTCGTACCCTCACCTGGACCCTAAACCGTCCCCGTCCCCTAACCCTAACCCTAGCCCGAACCCTAACCCTAACCCTTCCCCGAAGCCTGACCCTCACCCGTCCCCTAATCCTAACCCGTACGCTGACACTAATCCGCGCCCTCACACGTACGCTCCCCCTAAAGCGTTGTCGTACCCTCACCTGGACCCTAAACCGTCCCCGTCCCCTAACCCTAACCCTAGCCCGAGCCCTAACCCTAACCCTTCCCCGAAGCCTGACCCTCACCCTTCCCCTAATCCTAACCCGTACGCTGACACTGACCCGCGCCCTCACACGTACGCTCCCCCTAAAGCGTTGTCGTACCCTCACCTGGACCCTAAACCGTCCCCGTCCCCTAACCCTAACCCTAGCCCGAACCCTAACCCTAACCCTTCCCCAAAACCTGACCCTCACCCGTCCCCTAATCCTAACCCGTACGCTGACACTGACCCGCGCCCTCACACGTACGCTCCCCCTAAAGCGTTGTCGTACCCTCACCTGGACCCTAAACCGTCCCCGTCCCCTAACCCTAACCCTAGCCCGAACCCTAACCCTAACCCTTCCCCGAAGCCTGACCCTCACCCGTCCCCTAATCCTAACCCGTACGCTGACACTGACCCGCGCCCTCACACGTACGCTCCCCCTAAAGCGTTGTCGTACCCTCACCTGGACCCTAAACCGTCCCCGTCCCCTAACCCTAACCCTAGCCCGAACCCTAACCCTAACCCTTCCCCGAAGCCTGACCCTCACCCGTCCCCTAATCCTAACCCGTACGCTGACACTGACCCGCGCCCTCACACGTACGCTCCCCCTAAAGCGTTGTCGTACCCTCACCTGGACCCTAAACCGTCCCCGTCCCCTAACCCTAACCCTAGCCCGAACCCTAACCCTAAACCTTCCCCGAAGCCTGACCCTCACCCGTCCCCTAATCTTAACCCGTACGCTGACACTGACCCGCGCCCTCACACATACGCTCCCCCTAAAGCGTTGTCGTACCCTCACCTGGACCCTAAACCGTCCCCGTCCCCTAACCCTAACCCTAGCCCGAACCCTAACCCTAACCCTTCCCCGAAGCCTGACCCTCACCCGTCCCCTAATCCTAACCCGTACGCTGACACTGACCCGCACCCTCAAACCTATGCTCCCCCTAAAGCTTTGTCGTACCCTCACCTGGACCCTAAACCGTCCCCGTCCCCTAACCCTAACCCTAGCCCGAACCCTAACCCTAACCCTTCCCCGAAGCCTGACCCTCACCCGTCCCCTAATCCTAACCCGTACGCTGACACTAACCCGCGCCCTCACACGTACGCTCCCCCTAAAGCGTTGTCGTACCCTCACCTGGACCCTAAACCGTCCCCGTCCCCTAACCCTAACCCTAACCCGAACCCTAACCCTAACCCTTCCCTGAAGCCTGACCCTCACCCGTCCCCTAATCCTAACCCGTACGCTGACACTAACCCGCGCCCTCACACGTATGCTCCCCCTAAAGCGTTGTCGTACCCTCACCTGGACCCTAAACCGTCCCCGTCCCCTAACCCTAACCCTAGGCCGAACCCTAACCCTAACCCTTCCCCGAAGCCTGACCCTCACCCGTCCCCTAATCCTAACCCGTACGCTGACACTGACCCGCGCCCTCACACGTACGCTCCCCCTAAAGCGTTGTCGTACCCTCACCTGGACCCTAAACCGTCCCCGTCCCCTAACCCTAACCCTAGCCCGAACCCTAACCCTAACCCTTCCCCGAAGCCTGACCCTCACCCGTCCCCTAATCCTAACCCGTACGCTGACACTGACCCGTACCCTCAAACCTACGCTCCCCCTAAAGCTTTGTCGTACCCTCACCTGGACCCTAAACCGTCCCCGTCCCCTAACCCTAACCCTAGCCCGAACCCTAACCCTAACCCTTCCCCGAAGCCTGACCCTCACCCGTCACCTAATCCTAACCCGTACGCTGACACTAACCCGCGTCCTCACACGTACGCTCCCCCTAAAGCGTTGTCGTACCCTCACCTGGACCCTAAACCGTCCCCGTCCCCGTCCCCTAACCCTAACCCGAACCCTAACCCTAACCCTTCCCCGAAGCCTGACCCTCACCCGTCCCCTAATCCTAACCCGTACGCTGACACTAACCCGCGCCCTCACACGTACGCTCCCCGTAAAGCGTTGTCGTACCCTCACCTGGACCCTAAACCGTCCCCGTCCCCTAACCCTAACCCTAGCCCGAACCCTAACCCTAAAACTTCCCCGAAGCCTGACCCTCACCCGTCCCCTAATCTTAACCCGTACGCTGACACTGACCCGCGCCCTCACACGTACGCTCGCCTAAAGCGTTGTCGTACCCTCACCTGGACCCTAAACCGTCCCCGTCCCCTAACACTAACCCTAGCCCGAACCCTAACCCTAACCCTTCCCCGAAGCCTGACCCTCACCCGTCCCCTAATCCTAACCCGTACGCTGACACTGACCCGCACCCTCAAACCTACGCTCCCCCTAAAGCTTTGTCGTACCCTCACCTGGACCCTAAACCGTCCCCGTCCCCTAACCCTAACCCTAGCCCGAACCCTAACCCTAACCCTTCCCCGAAGCCTGACCCTCACCCGTCACCTAATCCTAACCCTTACGCTGACACTAACCCGCGCCCTCACACGTACGCTCCCCCTAAAGCGTTGTCGTACCCTCACCTGGACCCTAAACCGTCCCCGTCCCCTAACCCTAACCCTAACCCGAACCCTAACCCTAACCCTTCCCCGAAGCCTGACCCTCACCCGTCCTCTAATCCTAACCCGTACGCTGACACTAACCCGCGCCCTCACACGTACGCTCCCCGTAAAGCGTTGTCGTACCCTCACCTGGACCCTAAACCGTCCCCGTCCCCTAACCCTAACCCTAGCCCGAACCCTAACCCTAACCCTTCCCCGAAGCCTGACCCTCACCCGTCCCCTAATCCTAACCCGTACGCTGACACTGACCCGCGCCCTCACACGTACGCTCCCCCTAAAGCGTTGTCGTACCCTCACCTGGACCCTAAACCGTCCCCGTCCCCTAACCCTAACCCTAGCCCGAACCCTAACCCTAACCCTTCCCCGAAGCCTGACCCTCACCCGTCCCCTAATCCTAACCCGTACGCTGACACTGACCCGCGCCCTCACACGTACGCTCCCCCTAAAGCGTTGTCGTACCCTCACCTGGACCCTAAACCGTCCCCGTCCCCTAACCCTAACCCTAGCCCGAACCCTAACCCTAACCCTTCCCCGAAGCCTGACCCTCACCCGTCCCCTAATCCTAACCCGTACGCTGACACTGACCCGCGCCCTCACACGTACGCTCCCCGTAAAGCGTTGTCGTACCCTCACCTGGACCCTAAACCGTCCCCGTCCCCTAACCCTAACCCTAGCCCGAACCCTAACCCTAACCCTTCCCCGAAGCCTGACCCTCACCCGTCCCCTAATCCTAACCCGTACGCTGACACTGACCCGCGCCCTCACACGTACGCTCCCCCTAAAGCGTTGTCGTACCCTCACCTGGACCCTAAACCGTCCCCGTCCCCTAACCCTAACCCTAGCCCGAACCCTAACCCTAACCCTTCCCCGAAGCCTGACCCTCACCCGTCCCCTAATCCTAACCCGTACGCTGACACTGACCCGCGCCCTCACACGTACGCTCCCCCTAAAGCGTTGTCGTACCCTCACCTGGACCCTAAACCGTCCCCGTCCCCTAAACCTAACCCTAGCCCGAACCCTAACCCTAAACCTTCCCCGAAGCCTGACCCTCACCCGTCCCCTAATCCTAACCCGTACGCTGACACTGACCCGCGCCCTCACACGTACGCTCCCCCTAAAGCGTTGTCGTACCCTCACCTGGACCCTAAACCGTCCCCGTCCCCTAACCCTAGCCCGAACCCTAACCCTAACCCTTCCCCGAAGCCTGACCCTCACCCGTCCCCTAATCCTAACCCGTACGCTGACACTGACCCGCGCCCTCACACGTACGCTCCCCCTAAAGCGTTGTCGTACCCTCACCTGGACCCTAAACCGTCCCCGTCCCCTAAACCTAACCCTAGCCCGAACCCTAACCCTAACCCTTCCCCGAAGCCTGACCCTCACCCGTCCCCTAATCCTAACCCGTACGCTGACACTGACCCGCGCCCTCACACGTACGCTCCCCCTAAAGCGTTGTCGTACCCTCACCTGGACCCTAAACCGTCCCCGTCCCCTAACCCTAACCCTAGCCCGAACCCTAACCCTAACCCTTCCCCGAAGCCTGACCCTCACCCGTCCCCTAATCCTAACCCGTACGCTGACACTGACCCGCGCCCTCACACGTACGCTCCCCCTAAAGCGTTGTCGTACCCTCACCTGGACCCTAAACCGTCCCCGTCCCCTAACCCTAACCCTAGCCCGAACCCTAACCCTAACCCTTCCCCGAAGCCTGACCCTCACCCGTCCCCTAATCCTAACCCGTACGCTGACACTGACCCGCTCCCTCACACGTACGCTCCCCCTAAAGCGTTGTCGTACCCTCACCTGGACCCTAAACCGTCCCCGTCCCCTAACCCTAACCCTAGCCCGAACCCTAACCCTAACCCTTCCCCGAAGCCTGACCCTCACCCGTCCCCTAATCCTAACCCGTACGCTGACACTGACCCGCGCCCTCACACGTACGCTCCCCCTAAAGCGTTGTCGTACCCTCACCTGGACCCTAAACCGTCCCCGTCCCCTAACCCTAACCCTAGCCCGAACCCTAACCCTAACCCTTCCCCGAAGCCTGACCCTCACCCGTCCCCTAATCCTAACCCGTACGCTGACACTGACCCGCGCCCTCACACGTACGCTCCCCCTAAAGCGTTGTCGTACCCTCACCTGGACCCTAAACCGTCCCCGTCCCCTAACCCTAACCCTAGCCCGAACCCTAACCCTAACCCTTCCCCGAAGCCTGACCCTCACCCGTCCCCTAATCCTAACCCGTACGCTGACACTGACCCGCGCCCTCACACGTACGCTCCCCGTAAAGCGTTGTCGTACCCTCACCTGGACCCTAAACCGTCCCCGTCCCCTAACCCTTACCCTAGCCCAAACCCTAACCCTAACCCTTCCCCGAAGCCTGACCCTCACCCGTCCCCTAATCCTAACCCGTACGCTGACACTGACCCGCGCCCTCACACGTACGCTCCCCCTAAAGCGTTGTCGTACCCTCACCTGGACCCTAAACCGTCCCCGTCCCCTAACCCTAACCCTAGCCCGAACCCTAACCCTAACCCTTCCCCGAAGCCTGACCCTCACCCGTCCCCTAATCCTAACCCGTACGCTGACACTGACCCGCGCCCTCACACGTACGCTCCCCCTAAAGCGTTGTCGTACCCTCACCTGGACCCTAAACCGTCCCCGTCCCCTAACCCTAACCTTAGCCCGAACCCTAACCCTAACCCTTCCCCGAAGCCTGACCCTCACCCGTCCCCTAATCCTAACCCGTACGCTGACACTGACCCGCGCCCTCACACGTACGCTCCCCCTAAAGCGTTGTCGTACCCTCACCTGGACCCTAAACCGTCCCCGTCCGCTAACCCTAACCCTAGCCCGAACCCTAACCCTAACCCTTCCCCGAAGCCTGACCCTCACCCGTCCCCTAATCCTAACCCGTACGCTGACACTGACCCGCGCCCTCACACGTACGCTCCCCCTAAAGCGTTGTCGTACCCTCACCTGGACCCTAAACCGTCCCCGTCCCCTAACCCTAACCCTAGCCCGAACCCTAACCCTAACCCTTCCCCGAAGCCTGACCCTCACCCGTCCCCTAATCCTAACCCGTACGCTGACACTGACCCGCGCCCTCACACGTACGCTCCCCCTAAAGCGTTGTCGTACCCTCACCTGACCCTAAACCGTCCCCGTCCCCTAAACCTAACCCTAGCCCGAACCCTAACCCTAACCCTTCCCCGAAGCCTGACCCTCACCCGTCCCCTAATCCTAACCCGTACGCTGACACTGACCCGCGCCCTCACACGTACGCTCCCCCTAAAGCGTTGTCGTACCCTCACCTGGACCCTAAACCGTCCCCGTCCCCTAACCCTAACCCTAGCCCGAACCCTAACCCTAACCCTTCCCCGAAGCCTGACCCTCACCCGTCCCCTAATCCTAACCCCTACGCTGACACTGACCCGCGCCCTCACACGTACGCTCCCCCTAAAGCGTTGTCGTACACTCACCTGGACCCTAAACCGTCCCCGTCCCCTAACCCTAACCCTAGCCCGAACCCTAACCCTAACCCTTCCCCGAAGCCTGACCCTCACCCGTCCCCTAATCCTAACCCGTACGCTGACACTGACCCGCGCCCTCACACGTACGCTCCCACTAAAGCGTTGTCATACCCTCACCTGGACCCTAAACCGTCCCCGTCCCCTAACCCTAACCCTAGCCCGAACCCTAACCCTAACCCTTCCCCGAAGCCTGACCCTCACCCGTCCCCTAATCCTAACCCGTACGCTGACACTGACCCGCGCCCTCACACGTACGCTCCCCCTAAAGCGTTGTCGTACCCTCACCTGGACCCTAAACCGTCCCCGTCCCCTAACCCTAACCCTAGCCCGAACCCTAACCCTAACCCTTCCCCGAAGCCTGACCCTCACCCGTCCCCTAATCCTAACCCGTACGCTGACACTGACCCGCGCCCTCACACGTACGCTCCCCCTAAAGCGTTGTCGTACCCTCACCTGGACCCTAAACCGTCCCCGTCCCCTAACCCTAACCCTAGCCCGAACCCTAACCCTAACCCTTCCCCGAAGCCTGACCCTCACCCGTCCCCTAATCCTAACCCGTACGCTGACACTGACCCGCGCCCTCACACGTACGCTCCCCCTAAAGCGTTGTCGTACCCTCACCTGGACCCTAAACCGTCCCCGTCCCCTAACCCTAACCCTAGCCCGAACCCTAACCCTAACCCTTCCCCGAAGCCTGACCCTCACCCGTCCCCTAATCCTAACCCGTACGCTGACACTGACCCGCGCCCTCACACGTACGCTCCCCCTAAAGCGTTGTCGTACCCTCACCTGGACCCTAAACCGTCCCCGTCCCCTAACCCTAGCCCGAACCCTAACCCTAACCCTTCCCCGAAGCCTGACCCTCACCCGTCCCCTAATCCTAACCCGTACGCTGACACTGACCCGCGCCCTCACACGTACGCTCCCCCTAAAGCGTTGTCGTACCCTCACCTGGACCCTAAACCGTCCCCGTCCCCTAAACCTAACCCTAGCCCGAACCCTAACCCTAACCCTTCCCCGAAGCCTGACCCTCACCCGTCCCCTAATCCTAACCCGTACGCTGACACTGACCCGCGCCCTCACACGTACGCTCCCCCTAAAGCGTTGTCGTACCCTCACCTGGACCCTAAACCGTCCCCGTCCCCTAACCCTAACCCTAGCCCGAACCCTAACCCTAACACTTCCCCGAAGCCTGACCCTCACCCGTCCCCTAATCCTAACCCGTACGCTGACACTGACCCGCGCCCTCACACGTACGCTCCCCCTAAAGCGTTGTCGTACCCTCACCTGGACCCTAAACCGTCCCCGTCCCCTAACCCTAACCCTAGCCCGAACCCTAACCCTAACCCTTCCCCGAAGCCTGACCCTCACCCGTCCCCTAATCCTAACCCGTACGCTGACACTGACCCGCGCCCTCACACGTACGCTCCCCCTAAAGCGTTGTCGTACCCTCACCTGGACCCTAAACCGTCCCCGTCCCCTAACCCTAACCCTAGCCCGAACCCTAACCCTAACCCTTCCCCGAAGCCTGACCCTCACCCGTCCCCTAATCCTAACCCGTACGCTGACACTGACCCGCGCCCTCACACGTACGCTCCCCCTAAAGCGTTGTCGTACCCTCACCTGGACCCTAAACCGTCCCCGTCCCCTAACCCTAACCCTAGCCCGAACCCTAACCCTAACCCTTCCCCGAAGCCTGACCCTCACCCGTCCCCTAATCCTAACCCGTACGCTGACACTGACCCTCGCCCTCACACGTACGCTCCCCCTAAAGCGTTGTCGTACCCTCACCTGGACCCTAAACCGTCCCCGTCCCCTAACCCTAACCCTAGCCCGAACCCTAACCCTAACCCTTCCCCGAAGCCTGACCCTCACTCTTCCCCTAATCCTAACCCGTACGCTGACACTGACCCGCGCCCTCACACGTACGCTCACCCTAAAGCGTTGTCGTACCCTCACCTGGACCCTAAACCGTCCCCGTCCCCTAACCCTAACCCTAGCCCGAACCCTAACCCTAACCCTTCCCCGAAGCCTGACCCTCACCCGTCCCCTAATCCTAACCCGTACGCTGACACTGACCCGCGCCCTCACACGTACGCTCCCCCTAAAGCGTTGTCGTACCCTCACCTGGACCCTAAACCGTCCCCGTCCCCTAACCCTAACCCTAGCCCGAACCCTAACCCTAACCCTTCCCCGAAGCCTGACCCTCACCCGTCCCCTAATCCTAACCCGTACGCTGACACTGACCCGCGCCCTCACACGTACGCTCCCCCTAAAGCGTTGTCGTACCCTCACCAGGACCCTAAACCGTCCCCGTCCCCTAACCCTAACCCTAGCCCGAACCCTAACCCTAACCCTTCCCCGAAGCCTGACCCTCACCCGTCCCCTAATCCTAACCCGTACGCTGACACTGACCCGCGCCCTCACACGTACGCTCCCCCTAAAGCGTTGTCGTACCCTCACCTGGACCCTAAACCGTCCCCGTCCCCTAACCCTAACCCTAGCCCGAACCCTAACCCTAACCCTTCCCCGAAGCCTGACCCTCACCCGTCCCCTAATCCTAACCCGTACGCTGACACTGACCCTCGCCCTCACACGTACGCTCCCCCTAAAGCGTTGTCGTACCCTCACCTGGACCCTAAACCGTCCCCGTCCCCTAACCCTAACCTTAGCCCGAACCCTAATCCTAACCCTTCCCCGAAGCCTGACCCTCACCCGTCCCCTAATCCTAACCCGTACGCTGACACTGACCCGCGCCCTCACACGTACGCTCCCCCTAAAGCGTTGTCGTACCCTCACCTGGACCCTAAACCGTCCCCGTCCCCTAACCCTAACCCTAGCCCGAACCCTAACCCTAACCCTTCCCCGAAGCCTGACCCTCACCCGTCCCCTAATCCTAACCCGTACGCTGACACTGACCCGCGCCCTCACACGTACGCTCCCCCTAAAGCGTTGTCGGACCCTCACCTGGACCCTAAACCGTCCCCGTCCCCTAACCCTAACCCTAGCCCGAACCCTAACCCTAACCCTTCCCCGAAGCCTGACCCTCACCCTTCCCCTAATCCTAACCCGTACGCTGACACTGACCGGCGCCCTCACACGTACGCTCCCCCTAAAGCGTTGTCGTACCCTCACCTGGACCCTAAACCGTCCCCGTCCCCTAACCCTAACCCTAGCCCGAACCCTAACCCTAACCCTTCCCCGAAGCCTGACCCTCACCCGTCCCCTAATCCTAACCCGTACGCTGACACTAACCCGCGCCCTCACACGTACGCTCCCTGTAAAGCGTTGTCGTACCCTCACCTGGACCCTAAACCGTCCCCGTCCCCTAACCCTAACCCTAGCCCGAACCCTAACCCTAACCCTTCCCCGAAGCCTGACACTCACCCGTCCCCTAATCCTAACCCGTACGCTGACACTGACCCGCGCCCTCACACGTACGCTCCCCCTAAAGCGTTGTCGTACCCTCACCTGGACCCTAAACCGTCCCCATCCCCTAACCCTAACCCTAGCCCGAACCCTAACCCTAACCCTTCCCCGAAGCCTGACCCTCACCCATCCCCTAATCCTAACCCGTACGCTGACACTGACCCGCGCCCTCACACGTACGCTCCCCCTAAAGCGTTGTCGTACCCTCACCTGGACCCTAAACCGTCCCCGTCCCCTAACCCTAACCCTAGCCCGAACCCTAACCCTAACCCTTCCCCGAAGCCTGACCCTCACCCGTCCCCTAATCCTAACCCGTACGCTGACACTGACCCGCGCCCTCACACGTACGCTCCCCCTAAAGCGTTGTCGTACCCTCACCTGGACCCTAAACCGTCCCCGTCCCCTAACCCTAACCCTAGCCCGAACCCTAACCCTAACCCTTCCCCGAAGCCTGACCCTCACCCGTCCCCTAATCCTAACCCGTACGCTGACACTGACCCGCGCCCTCACACGTACGTTCCCCCTAAAGCGTTGTCGTACCCTCACCTGGACCCTAAACCGTCCCCGTCCCCTAACCCTAACCCTAGCCCGAACCCTAACCCTAACCCTTCCCCGAAGCCTGACCCTCACCCATCCCCTAATCCTAACCCGTACGCTGACACTGACCCGCGCCCTCACACGTACGCTCCCCCTAAAGCGTTGTCATACCCTCACCTGGACCCTAAACCGTCCCCGTCCCCTAACCCTAACCCTAGCCCGAACCCTAACCCTAACCCTTCCCCGAAGCCTGACCCTCACCCGTCCCCTAATCCTAACCCGTACGCTGACACTGACCCGCGCCCTCACACGTACGTTCCCCCTAAAGCGTTGTCGTACCCTCACCTGGACCCTAAACCGTCCCCGTCCCCTTACCCTAACCCTAGCCCGAACCCTAACCCTAACCCTTCCCCAAAGCCTGACCCTCACCCGTCCCCTAATCCTAACCCGTACGCTGACACTGACCCGCGCCCTCACACGTACGCTCCCCCTAAAGCGTTGTCGTACCCTCACCTGGACCCTAAACCGTCCCCGTCCCCTAACCCTAACCCTAGCCCGAACCCTAACCCTAACCCTTCCCCGAAGCCTGACCCTCACCCGTCCCCTAATCCTAACCCGTACGCTGACACTGACCCGCGCCCTCACACGTACGCTCCCCCTAAAGCGTTGTCGTACCCTCACCTGGACCCTAAACCGTCCCCGTCCCCTAACCCTAACCCTAGCCCGAACCCTAACCCTAACCCTTCCCCGAAGCCTGACCCTCACCCGTCCCCTAATCCTAACCCGTACGCTGACACTGACCCGCGCCCTCACACGTACGTTCCCCCTAAAGCGTTGTCGTACCCTCACCTGGACCCTAAACCGTCCCCGTCCCCTAACCCTAACCCTAGCCCGAACCCTAACCCTAACCCTTCCCCGAAGCCTGACCCTCACCCATCCCCTAATCCTAACCCGTACGCTGACACTGACCCGCGCCCTCACACGTACGCTCCCCCTAAAGCGTTGTCATACCCTCACCTGGACCCTAAACCGTCCCCGTCCCCTAACCCTAACCCTAGCCCGAACCCTAACCCTAACCCTTCCCCGAAGCCTGACCCTCACCCGTCCCCTAATCCTAACCCGTACGCTGACACTGACCCGCGCCCTCACACGTACGTTCCCCCTAAAGCGTTGTCGTACCCTCACCTGGACCCTAAACCGTCCCCGTCCCCTTACCCTAACCCTAGCCCGAACCCTAACCCTAACCCTTCCCCAAAGCCTGACCCTCACCCGTCCCCTAATCCTAACCCGTACGCTGACACTGACCCGCGCCCTCACACGTACGCTCCCCCTAAAGCGTTGTCGTACCCTCACCTGGACCCTAAACCGTCCCCGTCCCCTAACCCTAACCCTAGCCCGAACCCTAACCCTAACCCTTCCCCGAAGCCTGACCCTCACCCGTCCCCTAATCCTAACCCGTACGCTGACACTGACCCGCGCCCTCACACGTACGCTCCCCCTAAAGCGTTGTCGTACACTCACCTGGACCCTAAACCGTCCCCGTCCCCTAACCCTAACCCTAGCCCGAACCCTAACCCTAACCCTTCCCCGAAGCCTGACCCTCACCGGTCCCCTAATCCTAACCCGTACGCTGACACTGACCGGCGCCCTCACTCGTACGCTCTCCCTAAAGCGTTGTCGTACCCTCACCTGGACCCTAAACCGTCCCCGTCCCCTAACCCTAACCCTAGCCCGAACCCTAACCCTAACCCTTCCCCGAAGCCTGACCCTCACCCGTCCCCTAAACCTAACCCGTACGCTGACACTGACCCGCGCCCTCACACGTACGATCCCCCTAAAGCGTTGTCGTACCCTCACATGGACCCTAAACCGTCCCCGTCCCCTAACCCTAACCCTAGCCCGAACCCTAACCCTAACCCTTCCCCGAAGGCTGACCCTCACCCGTCCCTTAATCCTAACCCGTACGCTGACACTGACCCGTGCCCTCACACGTACGCTCCCCCTAAAGCGTTGTCGTACCCTCACCTGGACCCTAAACCGTCCCCGTTCCCTAACTCTAACCCTAGCCCGAACCCTAACCCTAACCCTTCCCCGAAGCCTGACCCTCACCCGTCCCCTAATCCTAACCCGTACGCTGACACTGACCCGCGCCCTCACACGTACGCTCCCCCTAAAGCGTTGTCGTACCCTCACCTGGACCCTAAACCGTCCCCGTTCCCCTAACCCTAACCCTAGCCCGAACCCTAACCCTAACCCTTCCCCGAAACCTGACCCTCACCCATCCCCTAATCCTAACCCGTACGCTGACAATGACCCGCGCCCTCACACGTACGCTCCCCCTAAAGCGTTGTCGTACCCTCACCTGGACCCTAAACCGTCCCCGTCCCCTAACCCTAACCCTAGCCCGAACCCTAACCCTAACCCTTCCCCGAAGCCTGACCCTCACCCGTCCCCTAATCCTAACCCGTACGCTGACACTGACCCGCGCCCTCACACGTACGCTCCCCCTAAAGCGTTGTCGTACACTCACCTGGACCCTAAACCGTCCCCGTCCCCTAACCCTAACCCTAGCCCGAACCCTAACCCTAACCCTTCCCCGAAGCCTGACCCTCACCCGTCCCCTAATCCTAACCCGTACGCTGACACTGACCCGCGCCCTCACACGTACGCTCCCCCTAAAGCGTTGTCGTACCCTCACCTGGACCCTAAACCGTCCCCGTCCCCTAACCCTAACCCTAGCCCGAACCCTAACCCTAACCCTTCCCCGAAGCCTGACCCTCACCCGTCCCCTAATCCTAACCCGTACGCTGACACTGACCGGCGCCATCACTCATACGCTCTCCCTAAAGCGTTGTCGTACCCTCACCTGGACCCTAAACCGTCCCCGTCCCCTAACCCTAACCCTAGCCCGAGCCCTAACCCTAACCCTTCCCCGAAGCCTGACCCTCACCCGTCCCCTAATCCTAACCCGTACGCTGACACTGACCCGCGCCCTCACACGTACGCTCCCCCTAAAGCGTTGTCGTACCCTCACCTGGACCCTAAACCGTCCCCGTCCCCTAACCCTAACCCTAGCCCGAACCCTAACCCTAACCCTTCCCCGAAGCCTGACCCTCACCCGTCCCCTAATCCTAACCCGTACGCTGACACTGACCCGCGCCCTCACTCATACGCTCTCCCTAAAGCGTTGTCGTACCCTCACCTGGACCCTAAACCGTCCCCGTCCCCTAACCCTAACCCTAGCCCGAGCCCTAACCCTAACCCTTCCCCGAAGCCTGACCCTCACCCGTCCCCTAATCCTAACCCGTACGCTGACACTGACCCGCGCCCTCACACGTACGCTCCCCCTAAAGCGTTGTCGTACCCTCACCTGGACCCTAAACCGTCCCCGTCCCCTAACCCTAACCCTAGCCCGAACCCTAACCCTAACCCTTCCCCGAAGCCTGACCCTCACCCGTCCCCTAATCCTAACCCGTACGCTGACACTGACCCGCGCCCTCACTCATACGCTCTCCCTAAAGCGTTGTCGTACCCTCACCTGGACCCTAAACCGTCCCCGTCCCCTAACCCTAACCCTAGCCCGAGCCCTAACCCTAACCCTTCCCCGAAGCCTGACCCTCACCCGTCCCCTAATCCTAACCCGTACGCTGACACTAATCCGCGCCCTCACACGTACGCTCCCCCTAAAGCGTTGTCGTACCCTCACCTGGACCCTAAACCGTCCCCGTCCCCTAACCCTAACCCTAGCCCGAGCCCTAACCCTAACCCTTCCCCGAAGCCTGACCCTCACCCTTCCCCTAATCCTAACCCGTACGCTGACACTGACCCGCGCCCTCACACGTACGCTCCCCCTAAAGCGTTGTCGTACCCTCACCTGGACCCTAAACCGTCCCCGTCCCCTAACCCTAACCCTAGCCCGAACCCTAACCCTAACCCTTCCCCAAAACCTGACCCTCACCCGTCCCCTAATCCTAACCCGTACGCTGACACTGACCCGCGCCCTCACACGTACGCTCCCCCTAAAGCGTTGTCGTACCCTCACCTGGACCCTAAACCGTCCCCGTCCCCTAACCCTAACCCTAGCCCGAACCCTAACCCTAACCCTTCCCCGAAGCCTGACCCTCACCCGTCCCCTAATCCTAACCCGTACGCTGACACTGACCCGCGCCCTCACACGTACGCTCCCCCTAAAGCGTTGTCGTACCCTCACCTGGACCCTAAACCGTCCCCGTCCCCTAACCCTAACCCTAGCCCGAACCCTAACCCTAACCCTTCCCCGAAGCCTGACCCTCACCCGTCCCCTAATCCTAACCCGTACGCTGACACTGACCCGCGCCCTCACACGTACGCTCCCCCTAAAGCGTTGTCGTACCCTCACCTGGACCCTAAACCGTCCCCGTCCCCTAACCCTAACCCTAGCCCGAACCCTAACCCTAAACCTTCCCCGAAGCCTGACCCTCACCCGTCCCCTAATCTTAACCCGTACGCTGACACTGACCCGCGCCCTCACACATACGCTCCCCCTAAAGCGTTGTCGTACCCTCACCTGGACCCTAAACCGTCCCCGTCCCCTAACCCTAACCCTAGCCCGAACCCTAACCCTAACCCTTCCCCGAAGCCTGACCCTCACCCGTCCCCTAATCCTAACCCGTACGCTGACACTGACCCGCACCCTCAAACCTATGCTCCCCCTAAAGCTTTGTCGTACCCTCACCTGGACCCTAAACCGTCCCCGTCCCCTAACCCTAACCCTAGCCCGAACCCTAACCCTAACCCTTCCCCGAAGCCTGACCCTCACCCGTCCCCTAATCCTAACCCGTACGCTGACACTAACCCGCGCCCTCACACGTACGCTCCCCCTAAAGCGTTGTCGTACCCTCACCTGGACCCTAAACCGTCCCCGTCCCCTAACCCTAACCCTAACCCGAACCCTAACCCTAACCCTTCCCTGAAGCCTGACCCTCACCCGTCCCCTAATCCTAACCCGTACGCTGACACTAACCCGCGCCCTCACACGTATGCTCCCCCTAAAGCGTTGTCGTACCCTCACCTGGACCCTAAACCGTCCCCGTCCCCTAACCCTAACCCTAGGCCGAACCCTAACCCTAACCCTTCCCCGAAGCCTGACCCTCACCCGTCCCCTAATCCTAACCCGTACGCTGACACTGACCCGCGCCCTCACACGTACGCTCCCCCTAAAGCGTTGTCTTACCCTCACCTGGACCCTAAACCGTCCCCGTCCCCTAACCCTAACCCTAGCCCGAACCCTAACCCTAACCCTTCCCCGAAGCCTGACCCTCACCCGTCCCCTAATCCTAACCCGTACGCTGACACTGACCCGTACCCTCAAACCTACGCTCCCCCTAAAGCTTTGTCGTACCCTCACCTGGACCCTAAACCGTCCCCGTCCCCTAACCCTAACCCTAGCCCGAACCCTAACCCTAACCCTTCCCCGAAGCCTGACCCTCACCCGTCACCTAATCCTAACCCGTACGCTGACACTAACCCGCGTCCTCACACGTACGCTCCCCCTAAAGCGTTGTCGTACCCTCACCTGGACCCTAAACCGTCCCCGTCCCCGTCCCCTAACCCTAACCCGAACCCTAACCCTAACCCTTCCCCGAAGCCTGACCCTCACCCGTCCCCTAATCCTAACCCGTACGCTGACACTAACCCGCGCCCTCACACGTACGCTCCCCGTAAAGCGTTGTCGTACCCTCACCTGGACCCTAAACCGTCCCCGTCCCCTAACCCTAACCCTAGCCCGAACCCTAACCCTAAAACTTCCCCGAAGCCTGACCCTCACCCGTCCCCTAATCTTAACCCGTACGCTGACACTGACCCGCGCCCTCACACGTACGCTCCCCCTAAAGCGTTGTCGTACCCTCACCTGGACCCTAAACCGTCCCCGTCCCCTAACCCTAACCCTAGCCCGAACCCTAACCCTAACCCTTCCCCGAAGCCTGACCCTCACCCGTCCCCTAATCCTAACCCGTACGCTGACACTGACCCGCACCCTCAAACCTACGCTCCCCCTAAAGCTTTGTCGTACCCTCACCTGGACCCTAAACCGTCCCCGTCCCCTAACCCTAACCCTAGCCCGAACCCTAACCCTAACCCTTCCCCGAAGCCTGACCCTCACCCGTCACCTAATCCTAACCCGTACGCTGACACTAACCCGCGCCCTCACACGTACGCTCCCCCTAAAGCGTTGTCGTACCCTCACCTGGACCCTAAACCGTCCCCGTCCCCTAACCCTAACCCTAACCCGAACCCTAACCCTAACCCTTCCCCGAAGCCTGACCCTCACCCGTCCTCTAATCCTAACCCGTACGCTGACACTAACCCGCGCCCTCACACGTACGCTCCCCGTAAAGCGTTGTCGTACCCTCACCTGGACCCTAAACCGTCCCCGTCCCCTAACCCTAACCCTAGCCCGAACCCTAACCCTAACCCTTCCCCGAAGCCTGACCCTCACCCGTCCCCTAATCCTAACCCGTACGCTGACACTGACCCGCGCCCTCACACGTACGCTCCCCCTAAAGCGTTGTCGTACCCTCACCTGGACCCTAAACCGTCCCCGTCCCCTAACCCTAACCCTATCCCGAACCCTAACCCTAACCCTTCCCCGAAGCCTGACCCTCACCCGTCCCCTAATCCTAACCCGTACGCTGACACTGACCCGCGCCCTCACACGTACGCTCCCCCTAAAGCGTTGTCGTACCCTCACCTGGACCCTAAACCGTCCCCGTCCCCTAACCCTAACCCTAGCCCGAACCCTAACCCTAACCCTTCCCCGAAGCCTGACCCTCACCCGTCCCCTAATCCTAACCCGTACGCTGACACTGACCCGCGCCCTCACACGTACGCTCCCCGTAAAGCGTTGTCGTACCCTCACCTGGACCCTAAACCGTCCCCGTCCCCTAACCCTAACCCTAGCCCGAACCCTAACCCTAACCCTTCCCCGAAGCCTGACCCTCACCCGTCCCCTAATCCTAACCCGTACGCTGACACTGACCCGCGCCCTCACACGTACGCTCCCCCTAAAGCGTTGTCGTACCCTCACCTGGACCCTAAACCGTCCCCGTCCCCTAACCCTAACCCTAGCCCGAACCCTAACCCTAACCCTTCCCCGAAGCCTGACCCTCACCCGTCCCCTAATCCTAACCCGTACGCTGACACTGACCCGCGCCCTCACACGTACGCTCCCCCTAAAGCGTTGTCGTACCCTCACCTGGACCCTAAACCGTCCCCGTCCCCTAAACCTAACCCTAGCCCGAACCCTAACCCTAACCCTTCCCCGAAGCCTGACCCTCACCCGTCCCCTAATCCTAACCCGTACGCTGACACTGACCCGCGCCCTCACACGTACGCTCCCCCTAAAGCGTTGTCGTACCCTCACCTGGACCCTAAACCGTCCCCGTCCCCTAACCCTAGCCCGAACCCTAACCCTAACCCTTCCCCGAAGCCTGACCCTCACCCGTCCCCTAATCCTAACCCGTACGCTGACACTGACCCGCGCCCTCACACGTACGCTCCCCCTAAAGCGTTGTCGTACCCTCACCTGGACCCTAAACCGTCCCCGTCCCCTAAACCTAACCCTAGCCCGAACCCTAACCCTAACCCTTCCCCGAAGCCTGACCCTCACCCGTCCCCTAATCCTAACCCGTACGCTGACACTGACCCGCGCCCTCACACGTACGCTCCCCCTAAAGCGTTGTCGTACCCTCACCTGGACCCTAAACCGTCCCCGTCCCCTAACCCTAACCCTAGCCCGAACCCTAACCCTAACCCTTCCCCGAAGCCTGACCCTCACCCGTCCCCTAATCCTAACCCGTACGCTGACACTGACCCGCGCCCTCACACGTACGCTCCCCCTAAAGCGTTGTCGTACCCTCACCTGGACCCTAAACCGTCCCCGTCCCCTAACCCTAACCCTAGCCCGAACCCTAACCCTAACCCTTCCCCGAAGCCTGACCCTCACCCGTCCCCTAATCCTAACCCGTACGCTGACACTGACCCGCTCCCTCACACGTACGCTCCCCCTAAAGCGTTGTCGTACCCTCACCTGGACCCTAAACCGTCCCCGTCCCCTAACCCTAACCCTAGCCCGAACCCTAACCCTAACCCTTCCCCGAAGCCTGACCCTCACCCGTCCCCTAATCCTAACCCGTACGCTGACACTGACCCGCGCCCTCACACGTACGCTCCCCCTAAAGCGTTGTCGTACCCTCACCTGGACCCTAAACCGTCCCCGTCCCCTAACCCTAACCCTAGCCCGAACCCTAACCCTAACCCTTCCCCGAAGCCTGACCCTCACCCGTCCCCTAATCCTAACCCGTACGCTGACACTGACCCGCGCCCTCACACGTACGCTCCCCCTAAAGCGTTGTCGTACCCTCACCTGGACCCTAAACCGTCCCCGTCCCCTAACCCTAACCCTAGCCCGAACCCTAACCCTAACCCTTCCCCGAAGCCTGACCCTCACCCGTCCCCTAATCCTAACCCGTACGCTGACACTGACCCGCGCCCTCACACGTACGCTCCCCGTAAAGCGTTGTCGTACCCTCACCTGGACCCTAAACCGTCCCCGTCCCCTAACCCTTACCCTAGCCCAAACCCTAACCCTAACCCTTCCCCGAAGCCTGACCCTCACCCGTCCCCTAATCCTAACCCGTACGCTGACACTGACCCGCGCCCTCACACGTACGCTCCCCCTAAAGCGTTGTCGTACCC
Source organism: Grampus griseus (assembly GCF_964374135.1). Lineage (NCBI taxonomy): Eukaryota > Metazoa > Chordata > Mammalia > Artiodactyla > Delphinidae > Grampus > Grampus griseus. Next base: position 164,793 of record NW_028132982.1, on the reverse strand, counting down.
TCACCTGGACCCTAAACCGTCCCCGTCCCCTAACCCTAACCCTAGCCCGAACCCTAACCCTAACCCTTCCCCGAAGCCTGACCCTCACCCGTCCCCTAATCCTAACCCGTACGCTGACACTGACCCGCGCCCTCACACGTACGCTCCCCCTAAAGCGTTGTCGTACCCTCACCTGGACCCTAAACCGTCCCCGTCCCCTAACCCTAACCTTAGCCCGAACCCTAACCCTAACCCTTCCCCGAAGCCTGACCCTCACCCGTCCCCTAATCCTAACCCGTACGCTGACACTGACCCGCGCCCTCACACGTACGCTCCCCCTAAAGCGTTGTCGTACCCTCACCTGGACCCTAAACCGTCCCCGTCCGCTAACCCTAACCCTAGCCCGAACCCTAACCCTAACCCTTCCCCGAAGCCTGACCCTCACCCGTCCCCTAATCCTAACCCGTACGCTGACACTGACCCGCGCCCTCACACGTACGCTCCCACTAAAGCGTTGTCGTACCCTCACCTGGACCCTAAACCGTCCCCGTCCCCTAACCCTAACCCTAGCCCGAACCCTAACCCTAACCCTTCCCCGAAGCCTGACCCTCACCCGTCCCCTAATCCTAACCCGTACGCTGACACTGACCCGCGCCCTCACACGTACGCTCCCCCTAAAGCGTTGTCGTACCCTCACCTGGACCCTAAACCGTCCCCGTCCCCTAAACCTAACCCTAGCCCGAACCCTAACCCTAACCCTTCCCCGAAGCCTGACCCTCACCCGTCCCCTAATCCTAACCCGTACGCTGACACTGACCCGCGCCCTCACACGTACGCTCCCCCTAAAGCGTTGTCGTACCCTCACCTGGACCCTAAACCGTCCCCGTCCCCTAACCCTAACCCTAGCCCGAACCCTAACCCTAACCCTTCCCCGAAGCCTGACCCTCACCCGTCCCCTAATCCTAACCCCTACGCTGACACTGACCCGCGCCCTCACACGTACGCTCCCCCTAAAGCGTTGTCGTACACTCACCTGGACCCTAAACCGTCCCCGTCCCCTAACCCTAACCCTAGCCCGAACCCTAACCCTAACCCTTCCCCGAAGCCTGACCCTCACCCGTCCCCTAATCCTAACCCGTACGCTGACACTGACCCGCGCCCTCACACGTACGCTCCCACTAAAGCGTGGTCATACCCTCACCTGGACCCTAAACCGTCCCCGTCCCCTAACCCTAACCCTAGCCCGAACCCTAACCGTAACCCTTCCCCGAAGTCTGACCCTCACCCGTCCCCTAATCCTAACCCGTACGCTGACACTGACCCGCGCCCTCACACGTACGCTCCCCCTAAAGCGTTGTCGTACCCTCACCTGGACCCTAAACCGTCCCCGTCCCCTAACCCTAACCCTAGCCCGAACCCTAACCCTAACCCTTCCCCGAAGCCTGACCCTCACCCGTCCCCTAATCCTAACCCGTACGCTGACACTGACCCGCGCCCTCACACGTACGCTCCCCCTAAAGCGTTGTCGTACCCTCACCTGGACCCTAAACCGTCCCCGTCCCCTAACCCTAACCCTAGCCCGAACCCTAACCCTAACCCTTCCCCGAAGCCTGACCCTCACCCGTCCCCTAATCCTAACCCGTACGCTGACACTGACCCGCGCCCTCACACGTACGTTCCCCCTAAAGCGTTGTCGTACCCTCACCTGGACCCTAAACCGTCCCCGTCCCCTTACCCTAACCCTAGCCCGAACCCTAACCCTAACCCTTCCCCAAAGCCTGACCCTCACCCGTCCCCTAATCCTAACCCGTACGCTGACACTGACCCGCGCCCTCACACGTACGCTCCCCCTAAAGCGTTGTCGTACCCTCACCTGGACCCTAAACCGTCCCCGTCCCCTAACCCTAACCCTAGCCCGAACCCTAACCCTAACCCTTCCCCGAAGCCTGACCCTCACCCGTCCCCTAATCCTAACCCGTACGCTGACACTGACCCGCGCCCTCACACGTACGCTCCCCCTAAAGCGTTGTCGTACACTCACCTGGACCCTAAACCGTCCCCGTCCCCTAACCCTAACCCTAGCCCGAACCCTAACCCTAACCCTTCCCCGAAGCCTGACCCTCACCGGTCCCCTAATCCTAACCCGTACGCTGACACTGACCGGCGCCCTCACTCGTACGCTCTCCCTAAAGCGTTGTCGTACCCTCACCTGGACCCTAAACCGTCCCCGTCCCCTAACCCTAACCCTAGCCCGAACCCTAACCCTAACCCTTCCCCGAAGCCTGACCCTCACCCGTCCCCTAAACCTAACCCGTACGCTGACACTGACCCGCGCCCTCACACGTACGATCCCCCTAAAGCGTTGTCGTACCCTCACATGGACCCTAAACCGTCCCCGTCCCCTAACCCTAACCCTAGCCCGAACCCTAACCCTAACCCTTCCCCGAAGGCTGACCCTCACCCGTCCCTTAATCCTAACCCGTACGCTGACACTGACCCGTGCCCTCACACGTACGCTCCCCCTAAAGCGTTGTCGTACCCTCACCTGGACCCTAAACCGTCCCCGTTCCCTAACTCTAACCCTAGCCCGAACCCTAACCCTAACCCTTCCCCGAAGCCTGACCCTCACCCGTCCCCTAATCCTAACCCGTACGCTGACACTGACCCGCGCCCTCACACGTACGCTCCCCCTAAAGCGTTGTCGTACCCTCACCTGGACCCTAAACCGTCCCCGTTCCCCTAACCCTAACCCTAGCCCGAACCCTAACCCTAACCCTTCCCCGAAACCTGACCCTCACCCATCCCCTAATCCTAACCCGTACGCTGACAATGACCCGCGCCCTCACACGTACGCTCCCCCTAAAGCGTTGTCGTACCCTCACCTGGACCCTAAACCGTCCCCGTCCCCTAACCCTAACCCTAGCCCGAACCCTAACCCTAACCCTTCCCCGAAGCCTGACCCTCACCCGTCCCCTAATCCTAACCCGTACGCTGACACTGACCCGCGCCCTCACACGTACGCTCCCCCTAAAGCGTTGTCGTACACTCACCTGGACCCTAAACCGTCCCCGTCCCCTAACCCTAACCCTAGCCCGAACCCTAACCCTAACCCTTCCCCGAAGCCTGACCCTCACCCGTCCCCTAATCCTAACCCGTACGCTGACACTGACCCGCGCCCTCACACGTACGCTCCCCCTAAAGCGTTGTCGTACCCTCACCTGGACCCTAAACCGTCCCCGTCCCCTAACCCTAACCCTAGCCCGAACCCTAACCCTAACCCTTCCCCGAAGCCTGACCCTCACCCGTCCCCTAATCCTAACCCGTACGCTGACACTGACCGGCGCCATCACTCATACGCTCTCCCTAAAGCGTTGTCGTACCCTCACCTGGACCCTAAACCGTCCCCGTCCCCTAACCCTAACCCTAGCCCGAGCCCTAACCCTAACCCTTCCCCGAAGCCTGACCCTCACCCGTCCCCTAATCCTAACCCGTACGCTGACACTGACCCGCGCCCTCACACGTACGCTCCCCCTAAAGCGTTGTCGTACCCTCACCTGGACCCTAAACCGTCCCCGTCCCCTAACCCTAACCCTAGCCCGAACCCTAACCCTAACCCTTCCCCGAAGCCTGACCCTCACCCGTCCCCTAATCCTAACCCGTACGCTGACACTGACCCGCGCCCTCACTCATACGCTCTCCCTAAAGCGTTGTCGTACCCTCACCTGGACCCTAAACCGTCCCCGTCCCCTAACCCTAACCCTAGCCCGAGCCCTAACCCTAACCCTTCCCCGAAGCCTGACCCTCACCCGTCCCCTAATCCTAACCCGTACGCTGACACTGACCCGCGCCCTCACACGTACGCTCCCCCTAAAGCGTTGTCGTACCCTCACCTGGACCCTAAACCGTCCCCGTCCCCTAACCCTAACCCTAGCCCGAACCCTAACCCTAACCCTTCCCCGAAGCCTGACCCTCACCCGTCCCCTAATCCTAACCCGTACGCTGACACTGACCCGCGCCCTCACTCATACGCTCTCCCTAAAGCGTTGTCGTACCCTCACCTGGACCCTAAACCGTCCCCGTCCCCTAACCCTAACCCTAGCCCGAGCCCTAACCCTAACCCTTCCCCGAAGCCTGACCCTCACCCGTCCCCTAATCCTAACCCGTACGCTGACACTAATCCGCGCCCTCACACGTACGCTCCCCCTAAAGCGTTGTCGTACCCTCACCTGGACCCTAAACCGTCCCCGTCCCCTAACCCTAACCCTAGCCCGAGCCCTAACCCTAACCCTTCCCCGAAGCCTGACCCTCACCCTTCCCCTAATCCTAACCCGTACGCTGACACTGACCCGCGCCCTCACACGTACGCTCCCCCTAAAGCGTTGTCGTACCCTCACCTGGACCCTAAACCGTCCCCGTCCCCTAACCCTAACCCTAGCCCGAACCCTAACCCTAACCCTTCCCCAAAACCTGACCCTCACCCGTCCCCTAATCCTAACCCGTACGCTGACACTGACCCGCGCCCTCACACGTACGCTCCCCCTAAAGCGTTGTCGTACCCTCACCTGGACCCTAAACCGTCCCCGTCCCCTAACCCTAACCCTAGCCCGAACCCTAACCCTAACCCTTCCCCGAAGCCTGACCCTCACCCGTCCCCTAATCCTAACCCGTACGCTGACACTGACCCGCGCCCTCACACGTACGCTCCCCCTAAAGCGTTGTCGTACCCTCACCTGGACCCTAAACCGTCCCCGTCCCCTAACCCTAACCCTAGCCCGAACCCTAACCCTAACCCTTCCCCGAAGCCTGACCCTCACCCGTCCCCTAATCCTAACCCGTACGCTGACACTGACCCGCGCCCTCACACGTACGCTCCCCCTAAAGCGTTGTCGTACCCTCACCTGGACCCTAAACCGTCCCCGTCCCCTAACCCTAACCCTAGCCCGAACCCTAACCCTAAACCTTCCCCGAAGCCTGACCCTCACCCGTCCCCTAATCTTAACCCGTACGCTGACACTGACCCGCGCCCTCACACATACGCTCCCCCTAAAGCGTTGTCGTACCCTCACCTGGACCCTAAACCGTCCCCGTCCCCTAACCCTAACCCTAGCCCGAACCCTAACCCTAACCCTTCCCCGAAGCCTGACCCTCACCCGTCCCCTAATCCTAACCCGTACGCTGACACTGACCCGCACCCTCAAACCTATGCTCCCCCTAAAGCTTTGTCGTACCCTCACCTGGACCCTAAACCGTCCCCGTCCCCTAACCCTAACCCTAGCCCGAACCCTAACCCTAACCCTTCCCCGAAGCCTGACCCTCACCCGTCCCCTAATCCTAACCCGTACGCTGACACTAACCCGCGCCCTCACACGTACGCTCCCCCTAAAGCGTTGTCGTACCCTCACCTGGACCCTAAACCGTCCCCGTCCCCTAACCCTAACCCTAACCCGAACCCTAACCCTAACCCTTCCCTGAAGCCTGACCCTCACCCGTCCCCTAATCCTAACCCGTACGCTGACACTAACCCGCGCCCTCACACGTATGCTCCCCCTAAAGCGTTGTCGTACCCTCACCTGGACCCTAAACCGTCCCCGTCCCCTAACCCTAACCCTAGGCCGAACCCTAACCCTAACCCTTCCCCGAAGCCTGACCCTCACCCGTCCCCTAATCCTAACCCGTACGCTGACACTGACCCGCGCCCTCACACGTACGCTCCCCCTAAAGCGTTGTCTTACCCTCACCTGGACCCTAAACCGTCCCCGTCCCCTAACCCTAACCCTAGCCCGAACCCTAACCCTAACCCTTCCCCGAAGCCTGACCCTCACCCGTCCCCTAATCCTAACCCGTACGCTGACACTGACCCGTACCCTCAAACCTACGCTCCCCCTAAAGCTTTGTCGTACCCTCACCTGGACCCTAAACCGTCCCCGTCCCCTAACCCTAACCCTAGCCCGAACCCTAACCCTAACCCTTCCCCGAAGCCTGACCCTCACCCGTCACCTAATCCTAACCCGTACGCTGACACTAACCCGCGTCCTCACACGTACGCTCCCCCTAAAGCGTTGTCGTACCCTCACCTGGACCCTAAACCGTCCCCGTCCCCGTCCCCTAACCCTAACCCGAACCCTAACCCTAACCCTTCCCCGAAGCCTGACCCTCACCCGTCCCCTAATCCTAACCCGTACGCTGACACTAACCCGCGCCCTCACACGTACGCTCCCCGTAAAGCGTTGTCGTACCCTCACCTGGACCCTAAACCGTCCCCGTCCCCTAACCCTAACCCTAGCCCGAACCCTAACCCTAAAACTTCCCCGAAGCCTGACCCTCACCCGTCCCCTAATCTTAACCCGTACGCTGACACTGACCCGCGCCCTCACACGTACGCTCCCCCTAAAGCGTTGTCGTACCCTCACCTGGACCCTAAACCGTCCCCGTCCCCTAACCCTAACCCTAGCCCGAACCCTAACCCTAACCCTTCCCCGAAGCCTGACCCTCACCCGTCCCCTAATCCTAACCCGTACGCTGACACTGACCCGCACCCTCAAACCTACGCTCCCCCTAAAGCTTTGTCGTACCCTCACCTGGACCCTAAACCGTCCCCGTCCCCTAACCCTAACCCTAGCCCGAACCCTAACCCTAACCCTTCCCCGAAGCCTGACCCTCACCCGTCACCTAATCCTAACCCGTACGCTGACACTAACCCGCGCCCTCACACGTACGCTCCCCCTAAAGCGTTGTCGTACCCTCACCTGGACCCTAAACCGTCCCCGTCCCCTAACCCTAACCCTAACCCGAACCCTAACCCTAACCCTTCCCCGAAGCCTGACCCTCACCCGTCCTCTAATCCTAACCCGTACGCTGACACTAACCCGCGCCCTCACACGTACGCTCCCCGTAAAGCGTTGTCGTACCCTCACCTGGACCCTAAACCGTCCCCGTCCCCTAACCCTAACCCTAGCCCGAACCCTAACCCTAACCCTTCCCCGAAGCCTGACCCTCACCCGTCCCCTAATCCTAACCCGTACGCTGACACTGACCCGCGCCCTCACACGTACGCTCCCCCTAAAGCGTTGTCGTACCCTCACCTGGACCCTAAACCGTCCCCGTCCCCTAACCCTAACCCTATCCCGAACCCTAACCCTAACCCTTCCCCGAAGCCTGACCCTCACCCGTCCCCTAATCCTAACCCGTACGCTGACACTGACCCGCGCCCTCACACGTACGCTCCCCCTAAAGCGTTGTCGTACCCTCACCTGGACCCTAAACCGTCCCCGTCCCCTAACCCTAACCCTAGCCCGAACCCTAACCCTAACCCTTCCCCGAAGCCTGACCCTCACCCGTCCCCTAATCCTAACCCGTACGCTGACACTGACCCGCGCCCTCACACGTACGCTCCCCGTAAAGCGTTGTCGTACCCTCACCTGGACCCTAAACCGTCCCCGTCCCCTAACCCTAACCCTAGCCCGAACCCTAACCCTAACCCTTCCCCGAAGCCTGACCCTCACCCGTCCCCTAATCCTAACCCGTACGCTGACACTGACCCGCGCCCTCACACGTACGCTCCCCCTAAAGCGTTGTCGTACCCTCACCTGGACCCTAAACCGTCCCCGTCCCCTAACCCTAACCCTAGCCCGAACCCTAACCCTAACCCTTCCCCGAAGCCTGACCCTCACCCGTCCCCTAATCCTAACCCGTACGCTGACACTGACCCGCGCCCTCACACGTACGCTCCCCCTAAAGCGTTGTCGTACCCTCACCTGGACCCTAAACCGTCCCCGTCCCCTAAACCTAACCCTAGCCCGAACCCTAACCCTAACCCTTCCCCGAAGCCTGACCCTCACCCGTCCCCTAATCCTAACCCGTACGCTGACACTGACCCGCGCCCTCACACGTACGCTCCCCCTAAAGCGTTGTCGTACCCTCACCTGGACCCTAAACCGTCCCCGTCCCCTAACCCTAGCCCGAACCCTAACCCTAACCCTTCCCCGAAGCCTGACCCTCACCCGTCCCCTAATCCTAACCCGTACGCTGACACTGACCCGCGCCCTCACACGTACGCTCCCCCTAAAGCGTTGTCGTACCCTCACCTGGACCCTAAACCGTCCCCGTCCCCTAAACCTAACCCTAGCCCGAACCCTAACCCTAACCCTTCCCCGAAGCCTGACCCTCACCCGTCCCCTAATCCTAACCCGTACGCTGACACTGACCCGCGCCCTCACACGTACGCTCCCCCTAAAGCGTTGTCGTACCCTCACCTGGACCCTAAACCGTCCCCGTCCCCTAACCCTAACCCTAGCCCGAACCCTAACCCTAACCCTTCCCCGAAGCCTGACCCTCACCCGTCCCCTAATCCTAACCCGTACGCTGACACTGACCCGCGCCCTCACACGTACGCTCCCCCTAAAGCGTTGTCGTACCCTCACCTGGACCCTAAACCGTCCCCGTCCCCTAACCCTAACCCTAGCCCGAACCCTAACCCTAACCCTTCCCCGAAGCCTGACCCTCACCCGTCCCCTAATCCTAACCCGTACGCTGACACTGACCCGCTCCCTCACACGTACGCTCCCCCTAAAGCGTTGTCGTACCCTCACCTGGACCCTAAACCGTCCCCGTCCCCTAACCCTAACCCTAGCCCGAACCCTAACCCTAACCCTTCCCCGAAGCCTGACCCTCACCCGTCCCCTAATCCTAACCCGTACGCTGACACTGACCCGCGCCCTCACACGTACGCTCCCCCTAAAGCGTTGTCGTACCCTCACCTGGACCCTAAACCGTCCCCGTCCCCTAACCCTAACCCTAGCCCGAACCCTAACCCTAACCCTTCCCCGAAGCCTGACCCTCACCCGTCCCCTAATCCTAACCCGTACGCTGACACTGACCCGCGCCCTCACACGTACGCTCCCCCTAAAGCGTTGTCGTACCCTCACCTGGACCCTAAACCGTCCCCGTCCCCTAACCCTAACCCTAGCCCGAACCCTAACCCTAACCCTTCCCCGAAGCCTGACCCTCACCCGTCCCCTAATCCTAACCCGTACGCTGACACTGACCCGCGCCCTCACACGTACGCTCCCCGTAAAGCGTTGTCGTACCCTCACCTGGACCCTAAACCGTCCCCGTCCCCTAACCCTTACCCTAGCCCAAACCCTAACCCTAACCCTTCCCCGAAGCCTGACCCTCACCCGTCCCCTAATCCTAACCCGTACGCTGACACTGACCCGCGCCCTCACACGTACGCTCCCCCTAAAGCGTTGTCGTACCCTCACCTGGACCCTAAACCGTCCCCGTCCCCTAACCCTAACCCTAGCCCGAACCCTAACCCTAACCCTTCCCCGAAGCCTGACCCTCACCCGTCCCCTAATCCTAACCCGTACGCTGACACTGACCCGCGCCCTCACACGTACGCTCCCCCTAAAGCGTTGTCGTACCCTCACCTGGACCCTAAACCGTCCCCGTCCCCTAACCCTAACCTTAGCCCGAACCCTAACCCTAACCCTTCCCCGAAGCCTGACCCTCACCCGTCCCCTAATCCTAACCCGTACGCTGACACTGACCCGCGCCCTCACACGTACGCTCCCCCTAAAGCGTTGTCGTACCCTCACCTGGACCCTAAACCGTCCCCGTCCGCTAACCCTAACCCTAGCCCGAACCCTAACCCTAACCCTTCCCCGAAGCCTGACCCTCACCCGTCCCCTAATCCTAACCCGTACGCTGACACTGACCCGCGCCCTCACACGTACGCTCCCACTAAAGCGTTGTCGTACCCTCACCTGGACCCTAAACCGTCCCCGTCCCCTAACCCTAACCCTAGCCCGAACCCTAACCCTAACCCTTCCCCGAAGCCTGACCCTCACCCGTCCCCTAATCCTAACCCGTACGCTGACACTGACCCGCGCCCTCACACGTACGCTCCCCCTAAAGCGTTGTCGTACCCTCACCTGGACCCTAAACCGTCCCCGTCCCCTAAACCTAACCCTAGCCCGAACCCTAACCCTAACCCTTCCCCGAAGCCTGACCCTCACCCGTCCCCTAATCCTAACCCGTACGCTGACACTGACCCGCGCCCTCACACGTACGCTCCCCCTAAAGCGTTGTCGTACCCTCACCTGGACCCTAAACCGTCCCCGTCCCCTAACCCTAACCCTAGCCCGAACCCTAACCCTAACCCTTCCCCGAAGCCTGACCCTCACCCGTCCCCTAATCCTAACCCCTACGCTGACACTGACCCGCGCCCTCACACGTACGCTCCCCCTAAAGCGTTGTCGTACACTCACCTGGACCCTAAACCGTCCCCGTCCCCTAACCCTAACCCTAGCCCGAACCCTAACCCTAACCCTTCCCCGAAGCCTGACCCTCACCCGTCCCCTAATCCTAACCCGTACGCTGACACTGACCCGCGCCCTCACACGTACGCTCCCACTAAAGCGTTGTCATACCCTCACCTGGACCCTAAACCGTCCCCGTCCCCTAACCCTAACCCTAGCCCGAACCCTAACCGTAACCCTTCCCCGAAGTCTGACCCTCACCCGTCCCCTAATCCTAACCCGTACGCTGACACTGACCCGCGCCCTCACACGTACGCTCCCCCTAAAGCGTTGTCGTACCCTCACCTGGACCCTAAACCGTCCCCGTCCCCTAACCCTAACCCTAGCCCGAACCCTAACCCTAACCCTTCCCCGAAGCCTGACCCTCACCCGTCCCCTAATCCTAACCCGTACGCTGACACTGACCCGCGCCCTCACACGTACGCTCCCCCTAAAGCGTTGTCGTACCCTCACCTGGACCCTAAACCGTCCCCGTCCCCTAACCCTAACCCTAGCCCGAACCCTAACCCTAACCCTTCCCCGAAGCCTGACCCTCACCCGTCCCCTAATCCTAACCCGTACGCTGACACTGACCCGCGCCCTCACACGTACGCTCCCCCTAAAGCGTTGTCGTACCCTCACCTGGACCCTAAACCGTCCCCGTCCCCTAACCCTAACCCTAGCCCGAACCCTAACCCTAACCCTTCCCCGAAGCCTGACCCTCACCCGTCCCCTAATCCTAACCCGTACGCTGACACTGACCCGCGCCCTCACACGTACGCTCCCCCTAAAGCGTTGTCGTACCCTCACCTGGACCCTAAACCGTCCCCGTCCCCTAACCCTAGCCCGAACCCTAACCCTAACCCTTCCCCGAAGCCTGACCCTCACCCGTCCCCTAATCCTAACCCGTACGCTGACACTGACCCGCGCCCTCACACGTACGCTCCCCCTAAAGCGTTGTCGTACCCTCACCTGGACCCTAAACCGTCCCCGTCCCCTAAACCTAACCCTAGCCCGAACCCTAACCCTAACCCTTCCCCGAAGCCTGACCCTCACCCGTCCCCTAATCCTAACCCGTACGCTGACACTGACCCGCGCCCTCACACGTACGCTCCCCCTAAAGCGTTGTCGTACCCTCACCTGGACCCTAAACCGTCCCCGTCCCCTAACCCTAACCCTAGCCCGAACCCTAACCCTAACCCTTCCCCGAAGCCTGACCCTCACCCGTCCCCTAATCCTAACCCGTACGCTGACACTGACCCGCGCCCTCACACGTACGCTCCCCCTAAAGCGTTGTCGTACCCTCACCTGGACCCTAAACCGTCCCCGTCCCCTAACCCTAACCCTAGCCCGAACCCTAACCCTAACCCTTCCCCGAAGCCTGACCCTCACCCGTCCCCTAATCCTAACCCGTACGCTGACACTGACCCGCGCCCTCACACGTACGCTCCCCCTAAAGCGTTGTCGTACCCTCACCTGGACCCTAAACCGTCCCCGTCCCCTAACCCTAACCCTAGCCCGAACCCTAACCCTAACCCTTCCCCGAAGCCTGACCCTCACCCGTCCCCTAATCCTAACCCGTACGCTGACACTGACCCGCGCCCTCACACGTACGCTCCCCCTAAAGCGTTGTCGTACCCTCACCTGGACCCTAAACCGTCCCCGTCCCCTAACCCTAACCCTAGCCCGAACCCTAACCCTAACCCTTCCCCGAAGCCTGACCCTCACCCGTCCCCTAATCCTAACCCGTACGCTGACACTGACCCTCGCCCTCACACGTACGCTCCCCCTAAAGCGTTGTCGTACCCTCACCTGGACCCTAAACCGTCCCCGTCCCCTAACCCTAACCCTAGCCCGAACCCTAACCCTAACCCTTCCCCGAAGCCTGACCCTCACTCTTCCCCTAATCCTAACCCGTACGCTGACACTGACCCGCGCCCTCACACGTACGCTCCCCCTAAAGCGTTGTCGTACCCTCACCTGGACCCTAAACCGTCCCCGTCCCCTAACCCTAACCCTAGCCCGAACCCTAACCCTAACCCTTCCCCGAAGCCTGACCCTCACCCGTCCCCTAATCCTAACCCGTACGCTGACACTGACCCGCGCCCTCACACGTACGCTCCCCCTAAAGCGTTGTCGTACCCTCACCTGGACCCTAAACCGTCCCCGTCCCCTAACCCTAACCCTAGCCCGAACCCTAACCCTAACCCTTCCCCGAAGCCTGACCCTCACCCGTCCCCTAATCCTAACCCGTACGCTGACACTAACCCGCGCCCTCACACGTAAGCTCCCCCTAAAGTGTTGTCGTACCCTCACCTGGACCCTAAACCGTCCCCGTCCCCTAACCCTAACCCTAGCCCGAACCCTAACCCTAACCCTTCCCCGAAGCCTGACCCTCACCCGTCCCCTAATCCTAACCCGTACGCTGACACTGACCCGCGCCCTCACACGTACGCTCCCCCTAAAGCGTTGTCGTACCCTCACCAGGACCCTAAACCGTCCCCGTCCCCTAACCCTAACCCTAGCCCGAACCCTAACCCTAACCCTTCCCCGAAGCCTGACCCTCACCCGTCCCCTAATCCTAACCCGTACGCTGACACTGACCCGCGCCCTCACACGTACGCTCCCCCTAAAGCGTTGTCGTACCCTCACCTGGACCCTAAACCGTCCCCGTCCCCTAACCCTAACCCTAGCCCGAACCCTAACCCTAACCCTTCCCCGAAGCCTGACCCTCACCCGTCCCCTAATCCTAACCCGTACGCTGACACTGACCCTCGCCCTCACACGTACGCTCCCCCTAAAGCGTTGTCGTACCCTCACCTGGACCCTAAACCGTCCCCGTCCCCTAACCCTAACCTTAGCCCGAACCCTAATCCTAACCCTTCCCCGAAGCCTGACCCTCACCCGTCCCCTAATCCTAACCCGTACGCTGACACTGACCCGCGCCCTCACACGTACGCTCCCCCTAAAGCGTTGTCGTACCCTCACCTGGACCCTAAACCGTCCCCGTCCCCTAACCCTAACCCTAGCCCGAACCCTAACCCTAACCCTTCCCCGAAGCCTGACCCTCACCCGTCCCCTAATCCTAACCCGTACGCTGACACTGACCCGCGCCCTCACACGTACGCTCCCCCTAAAGCGTTGTCGGACCCTCACCTGGACCCTAAACCGTCCCCGTCCCCTAACCCTAACCCTAGCCCGAACCCTAACCCTAACCCTTCCCCGAAGCCTGACCCTCACCCGTCCCCTAATCCTAACCCGTACGCTGACACTGACCCTCGCCCTCACACGTACGCTCCCCCTAAAGCGTTGTCGTACCCTCACCTGGACCCTAAACCGTCCCCGTCCCCTAACCCTAACCCTAGCCCGAACCCTAACCCTAACCCTTCCCCGAAGCCTGACCCTCACTCTTCCCCTAATCCTAACCCGTACGCTGACACTGACCCGCGCCCTCACACGTACGCTCCCCCTAAAGCGTTGTCGTACCCTCACCTGGACCCTAAACCGTCCCCGTCCCCTAACCCTAACCCTAGCCCGAACCCTAACCCTAACCCTTCCCCGAAGCCTGACCCTCACCCGTCCCCTAATCCTAACCCGTACGCTGACACTGACCCGCGCCCTCACACGTACGCTCCCCCTAAAGCGTTGTCGTACCCTCACCTGGACCCTAAACCGTCCCCGTCCCCTAACCCTAACCCTAGCCCGAACCCTAACCCTAACCCTTCCCCGAAGCCTGACCCTCACCCGTCCCCTAATCCTAACCCGTACGCTGACACTAACCCGCGCCCTCACACGTAAGCTCCCCCTAAAGTGTTGTCGTACCCTCACCTGGACCCTAAACCGTCCCCGTCCCCTAACCCTAACCCTAGCCCGAACCCTAACCCTAACCCTTCCCCGAAGCCTGACCCTCACCCGTCCCCTAATCCTAACCCGTACGCTGACACTGACCCGCGCCCTCACACGTACGCTCCCCCTAAAGCGTTGTCGTACCCTCACCAGGACCCTAAACCGTCCCCGTCCCCTAACCCTAACCCTAGCCCGAACCCTAACCCTAACCCTTCCCCGAAGCCTGACCCTCACCCGTCCCCTAATCCTAACCCGTACGCTGACACTGACCCGCGCCCTCACACGTACGCTCCCCCTAAAGCGTTGTCGTACCCTCACCTGGACCCTAAACCGTCCCCGTCCCCTAACCCTAACCCTAGCCCGAACCCTAACCCTAACCCTTCCCCGAAGCCTGACCCTCACCCGTCCCCTAATCCTAACCCGTACGCTGACACTGACCCTCGCCCTCACACGTACGCTCCCCCTAAAGCGTTGTCGTACCCTCACCTGGACCCTAAACCGTCCCCGTCCCCTAACCCTAACCTTAGCCCGAACCCTAATCCTAACCCTTCCCCGAAGCCTGACCCTCACCCGTCCCCTAATCCTAACCCGTACGCTGACACTGACCCGCGCCCTCACACGTACGCTCCCCCTAAAGCGTTGTCGTACCCTCACCTGGACCCTAAACCGTCCCCGTCCCCTAACCCTAACCCTAGCCCGAACCCTAACCCTAACCCTTCCCCGAAGCCTGACCCTCACCCGTCCCCTAATCCTAACCCGTACGCTGACACTGACCCGCGCCCTCACACGTACGCTCCCCCTAAAGCGTTGTCGGACCCTCACCTGGACCCTAAACCGTCCCCGTCCCCTAACCCTAACCCTAGCCCGAACCCTAACCCTAACCCTTCCCCGAAGCCTGACCCTCACCCTTCCCCTAATCCTAACCCGTACGCTGACACTGACCGGCGCCCTCACACGTACGCTCCCCCTAAAGCGTTGTCGTACCCTCACCTGGACCCTAAACCGTCCCCGTCCCCTAACCCTAACCCTAGCCCGAACCCTAACCCTAACCCTTCCCCGAAGCCTGACCCTCACCCGTCCCCTAATCCTAACCCGTACGCTGACACTAACCCGCGCCCTCACACGTACGCTCCCTGTAAAGCGTTGTCGTACCCTCACCTGGACCCTAAACCGTCCCCGTCCCCTAACCCTAACCCTAGCCCGAACCCTAACCCTAACCCTTCCCCGAAGCCTGACACTCACCCGTCCCCTAATCCTAACCCGTACGCTGACACTGACCCGCGCCCTCACACGTACGCTCCCCCTAAAGCGTTGTCGTACCCTCACCTGGACCCTAAACCGTCCCCATCCCCTAACCCTAACCCTAGCCCGAACCCTAACCCTAACCCTTCCCCGAAGCCTGACCCTCACCCATCCCCTAATCCTAACCCGTACGCTGACACTGACCCGCGCCCTCACACGTACGCTCCCCCTAAAGCGTTGTCGTACCCTCACCTGGACCCTAAACCGTCCCCGTCCCCTAACCCTAACCCTAGCCCGAACCCTAACCCTAACCCTTCCCCGAAGCCTGACCCTCACCCGTCCCCTAATCCTAACCCGTACGCTGACACTGACCCGCGCCCTCACACGTACGCTCCCCCTAAAGCGTTGTCGTACCCTCACCTGGACCCTAAACCGTCCCCGTCCCCTAACCCTAACCCTAGCCCGAACCCTAACCCTAACCCTTCCCCGAAGCCTGACCCTCACCCGTCCCCTAATCCTAACCCGTACGCTGACACTGACCCGCGCCCTCACACGTACGTTCCCCCTAAAGCGTTGTCGTACCCTCACCTGGACCCTAAACCGTCCCCGTCCCCTAACCCTAACCCTAGCCCGAACCCTAACCCTAACCCTTCCCCGAAGCCTGACCCTCACCCATCCCCTAATCCTAACCCGTACGCTGACACTGACCCGCGCCCTCACACGTACGCTCCCCCTAAAGCGTTGTCATACCCTCACCTGGACCCTAAACCGTCCCCGTCCCCTAACCCTAACCCTAGCCCGAACCCTAACCCTAACCCTTCCCCGAAGCCTGACCCTCACCCGTCCCCTAATCCTAACCCGTACGCTGACACTGACCCGCGCCCTCACACGTACGTTCCCCCTAAAGCGTTGTCGTACCCTCACCTGGACCCTAAACCGTCCCCGTCCCCTTACCCTAACCCTAGCCCGAACCCTAACCCTAACCCTTCCCCAAAGCCTGACCCTCACCCGTCCCCTAATCCTAACCCGTACGCTGACACTGACCCGCGCCCTCACACGTACGCTCCCCCTAAAGCGTTGTCGTACCCTCACCTGGACCCTAAACCGTCCCCGTCCCCTAACCCTAACCCTAGCCCGAACCCTAACCCTAACCCTTCCCCGAAGCCTGACCCTCACCCGTCCCCTAATCCTAACCCGTACGCTGACACTGACCCGCGCCCTCACACGTACGCTCCCCCTAAAGCGTTGTCGTACCCTCACCTGGACCCTAAACCGTCCCCGTCCCCTAACCCTAACCCTAGCCCGAACCCTAACCCTAACCCTTCCCCGAAGCCTGACCCTCACCCGTCCCCTAATCCTAACCCGTACGCTGACACTGACCCGCGCCCTCACACGTACGTTCCCCCTAAAGCGTTGTCGTACCCTCACCTGGACCCTAAACCGTCCCCGTCCCCTAACCCTAACCCTAGCCCGAACCCTAACCCTAACCCTTCCCCGAAGCCTGACCCTCACCCATCCCCTAATCCTAACCCGTACGCTGACACTGACCCGCGCCCTCACACGTACGCTCCCCCTAAAGCGTTGTCATACCCTCACCTGGACCCTAAACCGTCCCCGTCCCCTAACCCTAACCCTAGCCCGAACCCTAACCCTAACCCTTCCCCGAAGCCTGACCCTCACCCGTCCCCTAATCCTAACCCGTACGCTGACACTGACCCGCGCCCTCACACGTACGTTCCCCCTAAAGCGTTGTCGTACCCTCACCTGGACCCTAAACCGTCCCCGTCCCCTTACCCTAACCCTAGCCCGAACCCTAACCCTAACCCTTCCCCAAAGCCTGACCCTCACCCGTCCCCTAATCCTAACCCGTACGCTGACACTGACCCGCGCCCTCACACGTACGCTCCCCCTAAAGCGTTGTCGTACACTCACCTGGACCCTAAACCGTCCCCGTCCCCTAACCCTAACCCTAGCCCGAACCCTAACCCTAACCCTTCCCCGAAGCCTGACCCTCACCCGTCCCCTAATCCTAACCCGTACGCTGACACTGACCCGCGCCCTCACACGTACGCTCCCCCTAAAGCGTTGTCGTACACTCACCTGGACCCTAAACCGTCCCCGTCCCCTAACCCTAACCCTAGCCCGAACCCTAACCCTAACCCTTCCCCGAAGCCTGACCCTCACCGGTCCCCTAATCCTAACCCGTACGCTGACACTGACCGGCGCCCTCACTCGTACGCTCTCCCTAAAGCGTTGTCGTACCCTCACCTGGACCCTAAACCGTCCCCGTCCCCTAACCCTAACCCTAGCCCGAACCCTAACCCTAACCCTTCCCCGAAGCCTGACCCTCACCCGTCCCCTAAACCTAACCCGTACGCTGACACTGACCCGCGCCCTCACACGTACGATCCCCCTAAAGCGTTGTCGTACCCTCACATGGACCCTAAACCGTCCCCGTCCCCTAACCCTAACCCTAGCCCGAACCCTAACCCTAACCCTTCCCCGAAGGCTGACCCTCACCCGTCCCTTAATCCTAACCCGTACGCTGACACTGACCCGTGCCCTCACACGTACGCTCCCCCTAAAGCGTTGTCGTACCCTCACCTGGACCCTAAACCGTCCCCGTTCCCTAACTCTAACCCTAGCCCGAACCCTAACCCTAACCCTTCCCCGAAGCCTGACCCTCACCCGTCCCCTAATCCTAACCCGTACGCTGACACTGACCCGCGCCCTCACTCATACGCTCTCCCTAAAGCGTTGTCGTACCCTCACCTGGACCCTAAACCGTCCCCGTCCCCTAACCCTAACCCTAGCCCGAGCCCTAACCCTAACCCTTCCCCGAAGCCTGACCCTCACCCGTCCCCTAATCCTAACCCGTACGCTGACACTGACCCGCGCCCTCACACGTACGCTCCCCCTAAAGCGTTGTCGTACCCTCACCTGGACCCTAAACCGTCCCCGTCCCCTAACCCTAACCCTAGCCCGAACCCTAACCCTAACCCTTCCCCGAAGCCTGACCCTCACCCGTCCCCTAATCCTAACCCGTACGCTGACACTGACCGGCGCCCTCACTCATACGCTCTCCCTAAAGCGTTGTCGTACCCTCACCTGGACCCTAAACCGTCCCCGTCCCCTAACCCTAACCCTAGCCCGAGCCCTAACCCTAACCCTTCCCCGAAGCCTGACCCTCACCCGTCCCCTAATCCTAACCCGTACGCTGACACTGACCCACGCCCTCACACGTACGCTCCCCCTAAAACGTTGTCGTACCCTCACCTGGACCCTAAACCGTCCCCGTCCCCTAACCCTAACCCTAGCCCGAACCCTAACCCTAACCCTTCCCCGAAGCCTGACCCTCACCCGTCCCCTAATCCTAACCCGTACGCTGACACTGACCGGCGCCCTCACTCGTACGCTCTCCCTAAAGCGTTGTCGTACCCTCACCTGGACCCTAAACCGTCCCCGTCCCCTAACCCTAACCCTAGCCCGAGCCCTAACCCTAACCCTTCCCCGAAGCCTGACCCTCACCCGTCCCCTAATCCTAACCCGTACGCTGACACTGACCCGCGCCCTCACACGTACGCTCCCCCTAAAGCGTTGTCGTACCCTCACCTGGACCCTAAACCGTCCCCGTCCCCTAACCCTAACCCTAGCCCGAACCCTAACCCTAACCCTTCCCCGAAGCCTGACCCTCACCCGTCCCCTAATCCTAACCCGTACGCTGACACTGACCCGCGCCCTCACACGTACGCTCCCCCTAAAGCGTTGTCGTACCCTCACCTGGACCCTAAACCGTCCCCGTCCCCTAACCCTAACCCTAGCCCGAACCCTAACCCTAACCCTTCCCCGAAGCCTGACCCTCACCCGTCCCCTAATCCTAACCCGTACGCTGACACTGACCCGCGCCCTCACACGTACGCTCCCCCTAAAGCGTTGTCGTACCCTCACCTGGACCCTAAACCGTCCCCGTCCCCTAACCCTAACCCTAGCCCGAACCCTAACCCTAACCCTTCCCCGAAGCCTGACCCTCACCCGTCCCCTAATCCTAACCCGTACGCTGACACTGACCCGCGCCCTCACACGTACGTTCCCCCTAAAGCGTTGTCGTACCCTCACCTGGACCCTAAACCGTCCCCGTCCCCTAACCCTAACCCTAGCCCGAACCCTAACCCTAACCCTTCCCCGAAGCCTGACCCTCACCCATCCCCTAATCCTAACCCGTACGCTGACACTGACCCGCGCCCTCACACGTACGCTCCCCCTAAAGCGTTGTCATACCCTCACCTGGACCCTAAACCGTCCCCGTCCCCTAACCCTAACCCTAGCCCGAACCCTAACCCTAACCCTTCCCCGAAGCCTGACCCTCACCCGTCCCCTAATCCTAACCCGTACGCTGACACTGACCCGCGCCCTCACACGTACGTTCCCCCTAAAGCGTTGTCGTACCCTCACCTGGACCCTAAACCGTCCCCGTCCCCTTACCCTAACCCTAGCCCGAACCCTAACCCTAACCCTTCCCCAAAGCCTGACCCTCACCCGTCCCCTAATCCTAACCCGTACGCTGACACTGACCCGCGCCCTCACACGTACGCTCCCCCTAAAGCGTTGTCGTACCCTCACCTGGACCCTAAACCGTCCCCGTCCCCTAACCCTAACCCTAGCCCGAACCCTAACCCTAACCCTTCCCCGAAGCCTGACCCTCACCCGTCCCCTAATCCTAACCCGTACGCTGACACTGACCCGCGCCCTCACACGTACGCTCCCCCTAAAGCGTTGTCGTACACTCACCTGGACCCTAAACCGTCCCCGTCCCCTAACCCTAACCCTAGCCCGAACCCTAACCCTAACCCTTCCCCGAAGCCTGACCCTCACCGGTCCCCTAATCCTAACCCGTACGCTGACACTGACCGGCGCCCTCACTCGTACGCTCTCCCTAAAGCGTTGTCGTACCCTCACCTGGACCCTAAACCGTCCCCGTCCCCTAACCCTAACCCTAGCCCGAACCCTAACCCTAACCCTTCCCCGAAGCCTGACCCTCACCCGTCCCCTAAACCTAACCCGTACGCTGACACTGACCCGCGCCCTCACACGTACGATCCCCCTAAAGCGTTGTCGTACCCTCACATGGACCCTAAACCGTCCCCGTCCCCTAACCCTAACCCTAGCCCGAACCCTAACCCTAACCCTTCCCCGAAGGCTGACCCTCACCCGTCCCTTAATCCTAACCCGTACGCTGACACTGACCCGTGCCCTCACACGTACGCTCCCCCTAAAGCGTTGTCGTACCCTCACCTGGACCCTAAACCGTCCCCGTTCCCTAACTCTAACCCTAGCCCGAACCCTAACCCTAACCCTTCCCCGAAGCCTGACCCTCACCCGTCCCCTAATCCTAACCCGTACGCTGACACTGACCCGCGCCCTCACTCATACGCTCTCCCTAAAGCGTTGTCGTACCCTCACCTGGACCCTAAACCGTCCCCGTCCCCTAACCCTAACCCTAGCCCGAGCCCTAACCCTAACCCTTCCCCGAAGCCTGACCCTCACCCGTCCCCTAATCCTAACCCGTACGCTGACACTGACCCGCGCCCTCACACGTACGCTCCCCCTAAAGCGTTGTCGTACCCTCACCTGGACCCTAAACCGTCCCCGTCCCCTAACCCTAACCCTAGCCCGAACCCTAACCCTAACCCTTCCCCGAAGCCTGACCCTCACCCGTCCCCTAATCCTAACCCGTACGCTGACACTGACTGGCGCCCTCACTCATACGCTCTCCCTAAAGCGTTGTCGTACCCTCACCTGGACCCTAAACCGTCCCCGTCCCCTAACCCTAACCCTAGCCCGAGCCCTAACCCTAACCCTTCCCCGAAGCCTGACCCTCACCCGTCCCCTAATCCTAACCCGTACGCTGACACTGACCCACGCCCTCACACGTACGCTCCCCCTAAAACGTTGTCGTACCCTCACCTGGACCCTAAACCGTCCCCGTCCCCTAACCCTAACCCTAGCCCGAACCCTAACCCTAACCCTTCCCCGAAGCCTGACCCTCACCCGTCCCCTAATCCTAACCCGTACGCTGACACTGACCCGCGCCCTCACACGTACGCTCCCCCTAAAGCGTTGTCGTACCCTCACCTGGACCCTAAACCGTCCCCGTCCCCTAACCCTAACCCTAGCCCGAACCCTAACCCTAACCCTTCCCCGAAGCCTGACCCTCACCCGTCCCCTAATCCTAACCCGTACGCTGACACTGACCGGCGCCCTCACTCATACGCTCTCCCTAAAGCGTTGTCGTACCCTCACCTGGACCCTAAACCGTCCCCGTCCCCTAACCCTAACCCTAGCCCGAGCCCTAACCCTAACCCTTCCCCGAAGCCTGACCCTCACCCGTCCCCTAATCCTAACCCGTACGCTGACACTGACCCACGCCCTCACACGTACGCTCCCCCTAAAACGTTGTCGTACCCTCACCTGGACCCTAAACCGTCCCCGTCCCCTAACCCTAACCCTAGCCCGAACCCTAACCCTAACCCTTCCCCGAAGCCTGACCCTCACCCGTCCCCTAATCCTAACCCGTACGCTGACACTGACCCGCGCCCTCACACGTACGCTCCCCCTAAAGCGTTGTCGTACCCTCACCTGGACCCTAAACCGTCCCCGTCCCCTAACCCTAACCCTAGCCCGAACCCTAACCCTAACCCTTCCCCGAAGCCTGACCCTCACCCGTCCCCTAATCCTAACCCGTACGCTGACACTGACCCGCGCCCTCACACGTACGTTCCCCCTAAAGCGTTGTCGTACCCTCACCTGGACCCTAAACCGTCCCCGTCCCCTAACCCTAACCCTAGCCCGAACCCTAACCCTAACCCTTCCCCGAAGCCTGACCCTCACCCATCCCCTAATCCTAACCCGTACGCTGACACTGACCCGCGCCCTCACACGTACGCTCCCCCTAAAGCGTTGTCATACCCTCACCTGGACCCTAAACCGTCCCCGTCCCCTAACCCTAACCCTAGCCCGAACCCTAACCCTAACCCTTCCCCGAAGCCTGACCCTCACCCGTCCCCTAATCCTAACCCGTACGCTGACACTGACCCGCGCCCTCACACGTACGTTCCCCCTAAAGCGTTGTCGTACCCTCACCTGGACCCTAAACCGTCCCCGTCCCCTTACCCTAACCCTAGCCCGAACCCTAACCCTAACCCTTCCCCAAAGCCTGACCCTCACCCGTCCCCTAATCCTAACCCGTACGCTGACACTGACCCGCGCCCTCACACGTACGCTCCCCCTAAAGCGTTGTCGTACCCTCACCTGGACCCTAAACCGTCCCCGTCCCCTAACCCTAACCCTAGCCCGAACCCTAACCCTAACCCTTCCCCGAAGCCTGACCCTCACCCGTCCCCTAATCCTAACCCGTACGCTGACACTGACCCGCGCCCTCACACGTACGCTCCCCCTAAAGCGTTGTCGTACACTCACCTGGACCCTAAACCGTCCCCGTCCCCTAACCCTAACCCTAGCCCGAACCCTAACCCTAACCCTTCCCCGAAGCCTGACCCTCACCGGTCCCCTAATCCTAACCCGTACGCTGACACTGACCGGCGCCCTCACTCGTACGCTCTCCCTAAAGCGTTGTCGTACCCTCACCTGGACCCTAAACCGTCCCCGTCCCCTAACCCTAACCCTAGCCCGAACCCTAACCCTAACCCTTCCCCGAAGCCTGACCCTCACCCGTCCCCTAAACCTAACCCGTACGCTGACACTGACCCGCGCCCTCACACGTACGATCCCCCTAAAGCGTTGTCGTACCCTCACATGGACCCTAAACCGTCCCCGTCCCCTAACCCTAACCCTAGCCCGAACCCTAACCCTAACCCTTCCCCGAAGGCTGACCCTCACCCGTCCCTTAATCCTAACCCGTACGCTGACACTGACCCGTGCCCTCACACGTACGCTCCCCCTAAAGCGTTGTCGTACCCTCACCTGGACCCTAAACCGTCCCCGTTCCCTAACTCTAACCCTAGCCCGAACCCTAACCCTAACCCTTCCCCGAAGCCTGACCCTCACCCGTCCCCTAATCCTAACCCGTACGCTGACACTGACCCGCGCCCTCACTCATACGCTCTCCCTAAAGCGTTGTCGTACCCTCACCTGGACCCTAAACCGTCCCCGTCCCCTAACCCTAACCCTAGCCCGAGCCCTAACCCTAACCCTTCCCCGAAGCCTGACCCTCACCCGTCCCCTAATCCTAACCCGTACGCTGACACTGACCCGCGCCCTCACACGTACGCTCCCCCTAAAGCGTTGTCGTACCCTCACCTGGACCCTAAACCGTCCCCGTCCCCTAACCCTAACCCTAGCCCGAACCCTAACCCTAACCCTTCCCCGAAGCCTGACCCTCACCCGTCCCCTAATCCTAACCCGTACGCTGACACTGACCGGCGCCCTCACTCATACGCTCTCCCTAAAGCGTTGTCGTACCCTCACCTGGACCCTAAACCGTCCCCGTCCCCTAACCCTAACCCTAGCCCGAGCCCTAACCCTAACCCTTCCCCGAAGCCTGACCCTCACCCGTCCCCTAATCCTAACCCGTACGCTGACACTGACCCACGCCCTCACACGTACGCTCCCCCTAAAACGTTGTCGTACCCTCACCTGGACCCTAAACCGTCCCCGTCCCCTAACCCTAACCCTAGCCCGAACCCTAACCCTAACCCTTCCCCGAAGCCTGACCCTCACCCGTCCCCTAATCCTAACCCGTACGCTGACACTGACCGGCGCCCTCACTCGTACGCTCTCCCTAAAGCGTTGTCGTACCCTCACCTGGACCCTAAACCGTCCCCGTCCCCTAACCCTAACCCTAGCCCGAGCCCTAACCCTAACCCTTCCCCGAAGCCTGACCCTCACCCGTCCCCTAATCCTAACCCGTACGCTGACACTGACCCGCGCCCTCACACGTACGCTCCCCCTAAAGCGTTGTCGTACCCTCACCTGGACCCTAAACCGTCCCCGTCCCCTAACCCTAACCCTAGCCCGAACCCTAACCCTAACCCTTCCCCGAAGCCTGACCCTCACCCGTCCCCTAATCCTAACCCGTACGCTGACACTGACCCGCGCCCTCACACGTACGCTCCCCCTAAAGCGTTGTCGTACCCTCACCTGGACCCTAAACCGTCCCCGTCCCCTAACCCTAACCCTAGCCCGAACCCTAACCCTAACCCTTCCCCGAAGCCTGACCCTCACCCGTCCCCTAATCCTAACCCGTACGCTGACACTGACCCGCGCCCTCACACGTACGCTCCCCCTAAAGCGTTGTCGTACCCTCACCTGGACCCTAAACCGTCCCCGTCCCCTAACCCTAACCCTAGCCCGAACCCTAACCCTAACCCTTCCCCGAAGCCTGACCCTCACCCGTCCCCTCCTCCTAACCCCTACGCTGACACTGACCCGCGCCCTCACACATACGCTCCCCCTAAAGCGTTGTCGTACACTCACCTGGACCCTAAACCGTCCCCCTCCCCTAACCCTAACCCTAGCCCGAACCCTAACCCTAACCCTTCCCCGAAGCCTGACCCTCACCCGTCCCCTAATCCTAACCCGTACGCTGACACTGACCCGCGCCCTCACACGTACGCTCCCCCTAAAGCGTTGTCGTACCCTCACCTGGACCCTAAACCGTCCCCGTCCCCTAACCCTAACCCTAGCCCGAACCCTAACCCTAACCCTTCCCCGAAGCCTGACCCTCACCCGTCACCTAATCCTAACCCGTACGCTGACACTGACCCGCGCCCTCACACGTACGCTCCCCCTAAAGCGTTGTCGTACCCTCACCTGGACCCTAAACCGTCCCCGTCCCCTAACCCTAGCCCGAACCCTAACCCTAACCCTTCCCCGAAGCCTGACCCTCACCCGTCCCCTAATCCTAACCCGTACGCTGACACTGACCCGCGCCCTCACACGTACGATCCCCCTAAAGCGTTGTCGTACCCTCACCTGGACCCTAAACCGTCCCCGTCCCCTAAACCTAACCCTAGCCCGAACCCTAACCCTAACCCTTCCCCGAAGCCTGACCCTCACTCTTCCCCTAATCCTAACCCGTACGCTGACACTGACCCGCGCCCTCACACGTACGCTCCCCCTAAAGCGTTGTCGTACCCTCACCTGGACCCTAAACCGTCCCCGTCCCCTAACCCTAACCCTAGCCCGAACCCTAACCCTAACCCTTCCCCGAAGCCTGACCCTCACCCGTCCCCTAATCCTAACCCGTACGCTGACACTGACCCGCGCCCTCACACGTACGCTCCCCCTAAAGCGTTGTCGTACCCTCACCTGGACCCTAAACCGTCCCCGTCCCTTAACCCTAACCCTAGCCCGAACCCTAACCCTAACCCTTCCCCGAAGCCTGACCCTCACCCGTCCCCTAATCCTAACCCGTACGCTGACACTGACCCGCTCCCTCACACGTACGCTCCCCCTAAAGCGTTGTCGTACCCTCACCTGGACCCTAAACCGTCCCCGTCCCCTAACCCTAACCCTAGCCCGAACCCTAACCCTAACTCTTCCCCGAAGCCTGACCCTCACCCGTCCCCTAATCCTAACCCGTACGCTGACACTGACCCGCGCCCTCACACGTACGCTCCCCCTAAAGCGTTGTCGTACCCTCACCTGGACCCTAAACCGTCCCCGTCCCCTAACCCTAACCCTAGCCCGAACCCTAACCCTAACCCTTCCCCGAAGCCTGACCCTCACCCGTCCCCTAATCCTAACCCGTACGCTGACACTGACCCTCGCCCTCACACGTACGCTCCCCCTAAAGCGTTGTCGTACCCTCACCTGGACCCTAAACCGTCCCCGTCCCCTAACCCTAACCCTAGCCCGAACCCTAACCCTAACCCTTCCCCGAAGCCTGACCCTCACCCGTCCCCTAATCCTAACCCGTACGCTGACACTGACCCGCGCCCTCACTCATACGCTCTCCCTAAAGCGTTGTCGTACCCTCACCTGGACCCTAAACCGTCCCCGTCCCCTAACCCTAACCCTAGCCCGAGCCCTAACCCTAACCCTTCCCCGAAGCCTGACCCTCACCCGTCCCCTAATCCTAACCCGTACGCTGACACTGACCCGCGCCCTCACACGTACGCTCCCCCTAAAGCGTTGTCGTACCCTCACCTGGACCCTAAACCGTCCCCGTCCCCTAACCCTAACCCTAGCCCGAACCCTAACCCTAACCCTTCCCCGAAGCCTGACCCTCACCCGTCCCCTAATCCTAACCCGTACGCTGACACTGACCGGCGCCCTCACTCATACGCTCTTCCTAAAGCGTTGTCGTACCCTCACCTGGACCCTAAACCGTCCCCGTCCCCTAACCCTAACCCTAGCCCGAGCCCTAACCCTAACCCTTCCCCGAAGCCTGACCCTCACCCGTCCCCTAATCCTAACCCGTACGCTGACACTGACCCACGCCCTCACACGTACGCTCCCCCTAAAACGTTGTCGTACCCTCACCTGGACCCTAAACCGTCCCCGTCCCCTAACCCTAACCCTAGCCCGAACCCTAACCCTAACCCTTCCCCGAAGCCTGACCCTCACCCGTCCCCTAATCCTAACCCGTACGCTGACACTGACCCGCGCCCTCACACGTACGCTCCCCCTAAAGCGTTGTCGTACCCTCACCTGGACCCTAAACCGTCCCCGTCCCCTAACCCTAACCCTAGCCCGAACCCTAACCCTAACCCTTCCCCGAAGCCTGACCCTCACCCGTCCCCTAATCCTAACCCGTACGCTGACACTGACCCGCGCCCTCACACGTACGCTCCCCCTAAAGCGTTGTCGTACACTCACCTGGACCCTAAACCGTCCCCGTCCCCTAACCCTAACCCTAGCCCGAACCCTAACCCTAAACCTTCCCCGAAGCCTGACCCTCACCGGTCCCCTAATCCTAACCCGTACGCTGACACTGACCGGCGCCCTCACTCGTACGCTCTCCCTAAAGCGTTGTCGTACCCTCACCTGGACCCTAAACCGTCCCCGTCCCCTAACCCTAACCCTAGCCCGAACACTAACCCTAACCCTTCCCCGAAGCCTGACCCTCACCCGTCCCCTAAACCTAACCCGTACGCTGACACTGACCCGCGCCCTCACACGTACGATCCCCCTAAAGCGTTGTCGTACCCTCACATGGACCCTAAACCGTCCCCGTCCCCTAACCCTAACCCTAGCCCGAACCCTAACCCTAACCCTTCCCCGAAGGCTGACCCTCACCCGTCCCTTAATCCTAACCCGTACGCTGACACTGACCCGTGCCCTCACACGTACGCTCCCCCTAAAGCGTTGTCGTACCCTCACCTGGACCCTAAACCGTCCCCGTTCCCTAACTCTAACCCTAGCCCGAACCCTAACCCTAACCCTTCCCCGAAGCCTGACCCTCACCCGTCCCCTAATCCTAACCCGTACGCTGACACTGACCCGCGCCCTCACACGTACGCTCCCCCTAAAGCGTTGTCGTACCCTCACCTGGACCCTAAACCGTCCCCGTCCCCTAACCCTAACCCTAGCCCGAACCCTAACCCTAACCCTTCCCCGAAACCTGACCCTCACCCATCCCCTAATCCTAACCCGTACGCTGACACTGACCCGCGCCCTCACACGTACGCTCCCCCTAAAGCGTTGTCGTACCCTCACCTGGACCCTAAACCGTCCCCGTCCCCTAACCCTAACCCTAGCCCGAACCCTAACCCTAACCCTTCCCCGAAGCCTGACCCTCACCCGTCCCCTAATCCTAACCCGTACGCTGACACTGACCCGCGCCCTCACACGTACGCTCCCCCTAAAGCGTTGTCGTACCCTCACCTGGACCCTAAACCGTCCCCGTCCCCTAACCCTAACCCTAGCCCGAACCCTAACCCTAACCCTTCCCCGAAGCCTGACCCTCACCCGTCCCCTAATCCTAACCCGTACGCTGACACTGACCCGCGCCCTCACACGTACGCTCCCCCTAAAGCGTTGTCGTACACTCACCTGGACCCTAAACCGTCCCCGTCCCCTAACCCTAACCCTAGCCCGAACCCTAACCCTAACCCTTCCCCGAAGCCTGACCCTCACCCGTCCCCTAATCCTAACCCGTACGCTGACACTGACCCGCGCCCTCACACGTACGCTCCCCCTAAAGCGTTGTCGTACCCTCACCTGGACCCTAAACCGTCCCCGTCCCCTAACCCTAACCCTAGCCCGAGCCCTAACCCTAACCCTTCCCCGAAGCCTGACCCTCACCCGTCCCCTAATCCTAACCCGTACGCTGACACTGACCGGCGCCATCACTCATACGCTCTCCCTAAAGCGTTGTCGTACCCTCACCTGGACCCTAAACCGTCCCCGTCCCCTAACCCTAACCCTAGCCCGAGCCCTAACCCTAACCCTTCCCCGAAGCCTGACCCTCACCCGTCCCCTAATCCTAACCCGTACGCTGACACTGACCCGCGCCCTCACACGTACGCTCCCCCTAAAGCGTTGTCGTACCCTCACCTGGACCCTAAACCGTCCCCGTCCCCTAACCCTAACCCTAGCCCGAACCCTAACCCTAACCCTTCCCCGAAGCCTGACCCTCACCCGTCCCCTAATCCTAACCCGTACGCTGACACTGACCCGCGCCCTCACTCATACGCTCTCCCTAAAGCGTTGTCGTACCCTCACCTGGACCCTAAACCGTCCCCGTCCCCTAACCCTAACCCTAGCCCGAGCCCTAACCCTAACCCTTCCCCGAAGCCTGACCCTCACCCGTCCCCTAATCCTAACACGTACGCTGACACTGACCCGCGCCCTCACACGTACGCTCCCCCTAAAGCGTTGTCGTACCCTCACCTGGACCCTAAACCGTCCCCGTCCCCTAACCCTAACCCTAGCCCGAACCCTAACCCTAACCCTTCCCCGAAGCCTGACCCTCACCCGTCCCCTAATCCTAACCCGTACGCTGACACTGACCCGCGCCCTCACACGTACGCTCCCCCTAAAGCGTTGTCGTACACTCACCTGGACCCTAAACCGTCCCCGTCCCCTAACCCTAACCCTAGCCCGAACCCTAACCCTAACCCTTCCCCGAAGCCTGACCCTCACCGGTCCCCTAATCCTAACCCGTACGCTGACACTGACCGGCGCCCTCACTCGTACGCTCTCCCTAAAGCGTTGTCGTACCCTCACCTGGACCCTAAACCGTCCCCGTCCCCTAACCCTAACCCTAGCCCGAACCCTAACCCTAACCCTTCCCCGAAGCCTGACCCTCACCCGTCCCCTAATCCTAACCCGTACGCTGACACTGACCCGCGCCCTCACACGTACGCTCCCCCTAAAGCGTTGTCGTACCCTCACCTGGACCCTAAACCGTCCCCGTCCCCTAACCCTAACCCTAGCCCGAACCCTAACCCTAACCCTTCCCCGAAGCCTGACCCTCACCCGTCCCCTAATCCTAACCCGTACGCTGACACTGACCCTCGCCCTCACACGTACGCTCCCCCTAAAGCGTTGTCGTACCCTCACCTGGACCCTAAACCGTCCCCGTCCCCTAACCCTAACCTTAGCCCGAACCCTAATCCTAACCCTTCCCCGAAGCCTGACCCTCACCCGTCCCCTAATCCTAACCCGTACGCTGACACTGACCCGCGCCCTCACACGTATGCTCCCCCTAAAGCGTTGTCGTACCCTCACCTGGACCCTAAACCGTCCCCGTCCCCTAACCCTAACCCTAGCCCGAACCCTAACCCTAACCCTTCCCCGAAGCCTGACCCTCACCCGTCCCCTAATCCTAACCCGTACGCTGACACTGACCCGCGCCCTCACATGTACGCTCCCCCTAAAGCGTTGTCGGACCCTCACCTGGACCCTAAACCGTCCCCGTCCCCTAACCCTAACCCTAGCCCGAACCCTAACCCTAACCCTTCCCCGAAGCCTGACCCTCACCCGTCCCCTAATCCTAACCCGTACGCTGACACTGACCGGCGCCCTCACACGTACGCTCCCCCTAAAGCGTTGTCGTACCCTCACCTGGACCCTAAACCGTCCCCGTCCCCTAACCCTAACCCTAGCCCGAACCCTAACCCTAACCCTTCCCCGAAGCCTGACCCTCACCCGTCCCCTAATCCTAACCCGTACGCTGACACTAACCCGCGCCCTCACACGTACGCTCCCCGTAAAGCGTTGTCGTACCCTCACCTGGACCCTAAACCGTCCCCGTCCCCTAACCCTAACCCTAGCCCGAACCCTAACCCTAACCCTTCCCCGAAGCCTGACCCTCACCCGTCCCCTAATCCTAACCCGTACGCTGACACTGACCCGCGCCCTCACACGTACGCTCCCCCTAAAGCGTTGTCGGACCCTCACCTGGACCCTAAACCGTCCCCGTCCCCTAACCCTAACCCTAGCCCGAACCCTAACCCTAACCCTTCCCCGAAGCCTGACCCTCACCCGTCCCCTAATCCTAACCCGTACGCTGACACTGACCGGCGCCCTCACACGTACGCTCCCCCTAAAGCGTTGTCGTACCCTCACCTGGACCCTAAACCGTCCCCGTCCCCTAACCCTAACCCTAGCCCGAACCCTAACCCTAACACTTCCCCGAAGCCTGACCCTCACCCGTCCCCTAATCCTAACCCGTACGCTGACACTGACCCGCGCCCTCACACGTACGCTCCCCCTAAAGCGTTCTCGTACCCTCACCTGGACCCTAAACCGTCCCCGTCCCCTAACCCTAACCCTAGCCCGAACCCTAACCCTAACCCTTCCCCGAAGCCTGACCCTCACCCGTCCCCTAATCCTAACCCGTACGCTGACACTGACCCGCTCCCTCACACGTACGCTCCCCCTAAAGCGTTGTCGTACCCTCACCTGGACCCTAAACCGTCCCCGTCCCCTAACCCTAACCCTAGCCCGAACCCTAACCCTAACCCTTCCCCGAAGCCTGACCCTCACCCGTCCCCTAATCCTAACCCGTACGCTGACACTGACCCGCGCCCTCACACGTACGCTCCCCCTAAAGCGTTGTCGTACCCTCACCTGGACCCTAAACCGTCCCCGTCCCCTAACCCTAACCCTAGCCCGAACCCTAACCCTAACCCTTCCCCGAAGCCTGACCCTCACCCGTCCCCTAATCCTAACCCGTACGCTGACACTGACCCGCGCCCTCACACGTACGCTCCCCCTAAAGCGTTGTCGTACCCTCACCTGGACCCTAAACCGTCCCCGTCCCCTAACCCTAACCCTAGCCCGAACCCTAACCCTAACCCTTCCCCGAAGCCTGACCCTCACTCTTCCTCTAATCCTAACCCGTACGCTGACACTGACCCGCGCCCTCACACGTACGCTCCCCCTAAAGCGTTGTCGTACCCTCACCTGGACCCTAAACCGTCCCCGTCCCCTAACCCTAACCCTAGCCCGAACCCTAACCCTAACCCTTCCCCGAAGCCTGACCCTCACCCGTCCCCTAATCCTAACCCGTACGCTGACACTGACCCGCGCCCTCACACGTACGCTCCCCCTAAAGCGTTGTCGTACCCTCACCTGGACCCTAAACCGTCCCCGTCCCCTAACCCTAACCCTAGCCCGAACCCTAACCCTAACCCTTCCCCGAAGCCTGACCCTCACCCGTCCCCTAATCCTAACCCGTACGCTGACACTGACCCGCGCCCTCACACGTACGCTCCCCCTAAAGCGTTGTCGTACCCTCACCAGGACCCTAAACCGTCCCCGTCCCCTAACCCTAACCCTAGCCCGAACCCTAACCCTAACCCTTCCCCGAAGCCTGACCCTCACCCGTCCCCTAATCCTAACCCGTACGCTGACACTGACCCGCGCCCTCACACGTACGCTCCCCCTAAAGCGTTGTCGTACCCTCACCTGGACCCTAAACCGTCCCCGTCCCCTAACCCTAACCCTAGCCCGAACCCTAACCCTAACCCTTCCCCGAAGCCTGACCCTCACCCGTCCCCTAATCCTAACCCGTACGCTGACACTGACCCTCGCCCTCACACGTACGCTCCCCCTAAAGCGTTGTCGTACCCTCACCTGGACCCTAAACCGTCCCCGTCCCCTAACCCTAACCTTAGCCCGAACCCTAATCCTAACCCTTCCCCGAAGCCTGACCCTCACCCGTCCCCTAATCCTAACCCGTACGCTGACACTGACCCGCGCCCTCACACGTACGCTCCCCCTAAAGCGTTGTCGTACCCTCACCTGGACCCTAAACCGTCCCCGTCCCCTAACCCTAACCCTAGCCCGAACCCTAACCCTAACCCTTCCCCGAAGCCTGACCCTCACCCGTCCCCTAATCCTAACCCGTACGCTGACACTGACCCGCGCCCTCACACGTACGCTCCCCCTAAAGCGTTGTCGGACCCTCACCTGGACCCTAAACCGTCCCCGTCCCCTAACCCTAACCCTAGCCCGAACCCTAACCCTAACCCTTCCCCGAAGCCTGACCCTCACCCGTCCCCTAATCCTAACCCGTACGCTGACACTGACCGGCGCCCTCACACGTACGCTCCCCCTAAAGCGTTGTCGTACCCTCACCTGGACCCTAAACCGTCCCCGTCCCCTAACCCTAACCCTAGCCCGAACCCTAACCCTAACCCTTCCCCGAAGCCTGACCCTCACCCGTCCCCTAATCCTAACCCGTACGCTGACACTAACCCGCGCCCTCACACGTACGCTCCCCGTAAAGCGTTGTCGTACCCTCACCTGGACCCTAAACCGTCCCCGTCCCCTAACCCTAACCCTAGCCCGAACCCTAACCCTAACCCTTCCCCGAAGCCTGACCCTCACCCGTCCCCTAATCCTAACCCGTACGCTGACACTGACCGGCGCCCTCACACGTACGCTCCCCCTAAAGCGTTGTCGTACCCTCACCTGGACCCTAAA
This sequence comes from Grampus griseus, assembly GCF_964374135.1. Lineage (NCBI taxonomy): Eukaryota > Metazoa > Chordata > Mammalia > Artiodactyla > Delphinidae > Grampus > Grampus griseus. The sequence continues at coordinate 131,530 of NW_028132982.1, read as the reverse complement.
CCGTCCCCGTCCCCTAACCCTAACCCTAGCCCGAACCCTAACCCTAACCCTTCCCCGAAGCCTGACCCTCACCCGTCCCCTAATCCTAACCCGTACGCTGACACTGACCGGCGCCCTCACACGTACGCTCCCCCTAAAGCGTTGTCGTACCCTCACCTGGACCCTAAACCGTCCCCGTCCCCTAACCCTAACCCTAGCCCGAACCCTAACCCTAACCCTTCCCCGAAGCCTGACCCTCACCCGTCCCCTAATCCTAACCCGTACGCTGACACTGACCCGCGCCCTCACACGTACGCTCCCCGTAAAGCGTTGTCGTACCCTCACCTGGACCCTAAACCGTCCCCGTCCCCTAACCCTAACCCTAGCCCGAACCCTAACCCTAACCCTTCCCCGAAGCCTGACACTCACCCGTCCCCTAATCCTAACCCGTACGCTGACACTGACCCGCGCCCTCACACGTACGCTCCCCCTAAAGCGTTGTCGTACCCTCACCTGGACCCTAAACCGTCCCCGTCCCCTAACCCTAACCCTAGCCCGAACCCTAACCCTAACCCTTCCCCGAAGCCTGACCCTCACCCGTCCCCTAATCCTAACCCGTACGCTGACACTGACCCGCGCCCTCACACGTACGCTCCCCCTAAAGCGTTGTCGTACCCTCACCTGGACCCTAAACCGTCCCCGTCCCCTAACCCTAACCCTAGCCCGAACCCTAACCCTAACCCTTCCCCGAAGCCTGACCCTCACCCGTCCCCTAATCCTAACCCGTACGCTGACACTGACCCGCGCCCTCACACGTACGTTCCCCCTAAAGCGTTGTCGTACCCTCACCTGGACCCTAAACCGTCCCCGTCCCCTAACCCTAACCCTAGCCCGAACCCTAACCCTAACCCTTCCCCGAAGCCTGACCCTCACCCATCCCCTAATCCTAAGCCGTACGCTGACACTGACCCGCGCCCTCACACGTACGCTCCCCCTAAAGCGTTGTCATACCCTCACCTGGACCCTAAACCGTCCCCGTCCCCTAACCCTAACCCTAGCCCGAACCCTAACCCTAACCCTTCCCCGAAGCCTGACCCTCACCCGTCCCCTAATCCTAACCCGTACGCTGACACTGACCCGCGCCCTCACACGTACGCTCCCCCTAAAGCGTTGTCGTACCCTCACCAGGACCCTAAACCGTCCCCGTCCCCTTACCCTAACCCTAGCCCGAACCCTAACCCTAACCCTTCCCCGAAGCCTGACCCTCACCCGTCCCCTAATCCTAACCCGTACGCTGACACTGACCCGCGCCCTCACACGTACGCTCCCACTAAAGCGTTGTCGTACCCTCACCTGGACCCTAAACCGTCCCCGTCCCCTAACCCTAACCCTAGCCCGAACCCTAACCCTAACCCTTCCCCGAAGCCTGACCCTCACCCGTCCCCTAAACCTAACCCGTACGCTGACACTGACCCGCGCCCTCACACGTACGCTCCCCCTAAAGCGTTGTCGTACCCTCACCTGGACCCTAAACCGTCCCCGTCCCCTAACCCTAACCCTAGCCCGAACCCTAACCCTAACCCTTCCCCGAAGGCTGACCCTCACCCGTCCCTTAATCCTAACCCGTACGCTGACACTGACCCGCGCCCTCACACGTACGCTCCCCCTAAAGCGTTGTCGTACCCTCACCTGGACCCTAAACCGTCCCCGTTCCCTAACTCTAACCCTAGCCCGAACCCTAAACCTAACCCTTCCCCGAAGCCTGACCCTCACCCGTCCCCTAATCCTAACCCGTACGCTGACACTGACCCGCGCCCTCACACGTACGCTCCCCCTAAAGCGTTGTCGTACCCTCACCTGGACCCTAAACCGTCCCCGTCCCCTAACCCTAACCCTAGCCCGAACCCTAACCCTAACCCTTCCCCGAAGCCTGACCCTCACCCGTCCCCTAATCCTAACCCGTACGCTGACACTGACCGGCGCCCTCACTCATACGCTCTCCCTAAAGCGTTGTCGTACCCTCACCTGGACCCTAAACCGTCCCCGTCCCCTAACCCTAACCCTAGCCCGAGCCCTAACCCTAACCCTTCCCCGAAGCCTGACCCTCACCCGTCCCCTAATCCTAACCCGTACGCTGACACTGACCCGCGCCCTCACACGTACGCTCCCCCTAAAGCGTTGTCGTACCCTCACCTGGACCCTAAACCGTCCCCGTCCCCTAACCCTAACCCTAGCCCGAACCCTAACCCTAACCCTTCCCCGAAGCCTGACCCTCACCCGTCCCCTAATCCTAACCCGTACGCTGACACTGACCGGCGCCCTCACTCATACGCTCTCCCTAAAGCGTTGTCGTACCCTCACCTGGACCCTAAACCGTCCCCGTCCCCTAACCCTAACCCTAGCCCGAGCCCTAACCCTAACCCTTCCCCGAAGCCTGACCCTCACCCGTCCCCTAATCCTAACCCGTACGCTGACACTGACCCGCGCCCTCACACGTACGCTCCCCCTAAAGCGTTGTCGTACCCTCACCTGGACCCTAAACCGTCCCCGTCCCCTAACCCTAACCCTAGCCCGAACCCTAACCCTAACCCTTCCCCGAAGCCTGACCCTCACCCGTCCCCTAATCCTAACCCGTACGCTGACACTGACCCGCGCCCTCACACGTACGCTCCCCCTAAAGCGTTGTCGTACCCTCACCTGGACCCTAAACCGTCCCCGTCCCCTAACCCTAACCCTAGCCCGAACCCTAACCCTAAACCTTCCCCGAAGCCTGACCCTCACCCGTCCCCTAATCCTAACCCGTACGCTGACACTGACCCGCGCCCTCACACGTACGCTCCCCCTAAAGCGTTGTCGTACCCTCACCTGGACCCTAAACCGTCCCCGTCCCCTAACCCTAACCCTAGACCGAACCCTAACCCTAACCCTTCCCCGAAGCCTGACCCTCACCCGTCCCCTAATCCTAACCCGTACGCTGACACTGACCCGCGCCCTCACACGTACGCTCCCCCTAAAGCGTTGTCGTACCCTCACCTGGACCCTAAACCATCCCCGTCCCCTAACCCTAACCCTAGCCCGAACCCTAACCCTAACCCTTCCCCAAAGCCTGACCCTCACCCGTCCCCTAAACCTAACCCGTACGCTGACACTGACCCGCGCCCTCACACGTACGCTCCCCCTAAAGCGTTGTCGTACCCTCACCTGGACCCTAAACCGTCCCCGTCCCCTAACCCTAACCCTAGCCTGAACCCTAACCCTAACCCTTCCCCGAAGCCTGACCCTCACCCGTCCCCTAATCCTAACCCGTACGCTGACACTGACCCGCGCCCTCACACGTACGCTCCCCCTAAAGCGTTGTCGTACCCTCACCTGGACCCTAAACCTTCCCCGTCCCCTAACCCTAACCCTAGCACGAACCCTAACCCTAACCCTTCCCCGAAGCCTGACCCTCACCCGTCCCCTAATCTTAACCCGTACGCTGACACTGACCCGCGCCCTCACACGTACGCTCCCCCTAAAGCGTTGTCGTACCCTCACCTAGACCCTAAACCGTCCCCGTCCCCTAACCCTAACCCTAGCCCGAACCCTAAACCTAACCCTTCCCCGAAGCCTGACCCTCACCCGTCCCCTAATCCTAACCCGTACGCTGACACTGACCCGCGCCCTCAAACCTACGCTCCCCCTAAAGCTTTGTCGTACCCTCACCTGGACCCTAAACCGTCCCCGTCCCCTAACCCTAACCCTAGCCCGAACCCTAACCCTAACCCTTCCCCGAAGCCTGACCCTCACCCGTCCCCTAATCCTAACCCGTACGCTGACACTAACCCGCGCCCTCACACGTACGCTCCCCCTAAAGTGTTGTCGTACCCTCACCTGGACCCTAAACCGTCCCCATCCCCTAACCCTAACCCTAACCCGAACCCTAACCCTAACCCTTCCCCGAAGCCTGACCCTCAGCCGTCCCCTAATCCTAACCCGTACGCTGACACTAACCCGCGCCCTCACACGTACGCTCCCCCTAAAGCGTTGTCGTACCCTCACCTGGACCCTAAACCGTCCCCGTCCCCTAACCGTAACCCTAGCCCGAACCCTAACCCTAACCCTTCCCCGAAGCCTGACCCTCACACGTCCCCTAATCCTAACCCGTACGCTGACACTAACCCACGCCCTCACACGTACGCTCCCCCTAAAGCGTTGTCGTACCCTCACCTGGACCCTAACCCGTCCCCGTCCCCTAACCCTAACCCTAGCCCGAACCCTAACCCTAACCCTTCCCCGAAGCCTGACCCTCACCCGTCCCCTAATCCTAACCCGTACGCTGACACTAACCCGCGCCCTCACACGTACGCTCCCCCTAAAGCGTTGTCGTACCCTCACCTGGACCATAAACCGTCCCCGTCCCCTAACCCTAACCCTAGCCCGAACCCTAACCCTAACCCTTCCCCGAAGCCTGACCCTCACCCGTCCCCTAATCCTAACCCGTACGCTGACACTGACCCGCGCCCTCACACGTACGCTCCCCCTAAAGCGTTGTCGTACCCTCACCTGGACCCTAAACCGTCCCCGTCCCCTAACCCTAACCCTAGCCCGAACCCTAACCCTAACCCTTCCCCGAAGCCTGACCCTCACCCGTCCCCTAATCCTAACCCGTACGCTGACACTGACCCGCGCCCTCACACGTACGCTCCCCCTAAAGCGTTGTCGTACCCTCACCTGGACCCTAAACCGTCCCCGTCCCCTAACCCTAACCCTAGCCCGAACCCTAACCCTAACCCTTCCCCGAAGCCTGACCCTCACCCGTCCCCTAATCCTAACCCGTACGCTGACACTGACCGGCGCCCTCACTCGTACGCTCTCCCTAAAGCGTTGTCGTACCCTCACCTGGACCCTAAACCGTCCCCGTCCCCTAACCCTAACCCTAGCCCGAGCCCTAACCCTAACCCTTCCCCGAAGCCTGACCCTCACCCGTCCCCTAATCCTAACCCGTACGCTGACACTGACCCGCGCCCTCACACGTACGCTCCCCCTAAAGCGTTGTCGTACCCTCACCTGGATCCTAAACCGTCCCCGTCCCCTAACCCTAACCCTAGCCCGAACCCTAACCCTAACCCTTCCCCGAAGCCTGACCCTCACCCGTCCCCTAATCCTAACCCGTACGCTGACACTGACCCGTGCCCTCACACGTGCGCTCCCCCTAAAGCGTTGTCGTACCCTCACCTGGACCCTAAACCGTCCCCGTCCCCTAACCCTAACCCTAGCCCGAACCCTAACCCTAACCCTTCCCCGAAGCCTGACACTCACCCGTCCCCTAATCCTAACCCGTATGCTGACACTGACCCGCGCCCTCACACGTACGCTCCCCCTAAAGCGTTGTCGTACCCTCACCTGGACCCTAAACCGTCCCCGTCCCCTAACCCTAACCCTAGCCCGAACCCTAACCCTAACCCTTCCCCGAAGCCTGACCCTCACCCGTCCCCTAAACCTAACCCGTACGCTGACACTGACCCGCGCCCTCACACGTACGCTCCCCCTAAAGCGTTGTCGTACCCTCACCTGGACCCTAAACCGTCCCCGTCCCCTAACCCTAACCCTAGCCCGAACCCTAACCCTAACCCTTCCCCGAAGCCTGACCCTCACACGTCCCTTAATCCTAACCCGTACGCTGACACTGACCCGCGCCCTCACATGTACGCTCCCCATAAAGCGTTGTCGTACCCTCACCTGGACCCTAAACCGTCCCCGTTCCCTAACCCTAACCCTAGCCCGAACCCTAACCCTAACCCTTCCCCGAAGCCTGACCCTCACCCGTCCCCTAATCCTAACCCGTACGCTGACACTGACCCGCGCCCTCACACGTACGCTCCCCCTAAAGCGTTGTCGTACCCTCACCTGGACCCTAAACCGTCCCCGTCCCCTAACCCTAACCCTAGCCCGAACCCTAACCCTAACCCTTCCCCGAAACCTGACCCTCACCCATCCCCTAATCCTAACCCGTACGCTGACACTGACCCGCGCCCTCACACGTACGCTCCCCCTAAAGCGTTGTCGTACCCTCACCTGGACCCTAAACCGTCCCCGTCCCCTAACCCTAACCCTAGCCCGAACCCTAACCCTAACCCTTCCCCGAAGCCTGACCCTCACCCGTCCCCTAATCCTAACCCGTACGCTGACACTGACCCGCGCCCTCACACGTACGCTCCCCCTAAAGCGTTGTCGTATCCTCACCTGGACCCTAAACCGTCCCCGTCCCCTAACCCTAACCCTAGCCCGAACCCTAACCCTAACCCTTCCCCGAAGCCTGACCCTCACCCGTCCCCTAATCCTAACCCGTACGCTGACACTGACCCGCGCCCTCACACGTACGCTCCCCCTAAAGCGTTGTCGTACCCTCACCTGGACCCTAAACCGTCCCCGTCCCCTAACCCTAACCCTAGCCCGAACCCTAACCCTAACCCTTCCCCGAAGCCTGACCCTCACCCGACCCCTAATCCTAACCCGTATGCTGACACTGACCGGCGCCCTCACTCGTACGCTCTCCCTAAAGCGTTGTCGTACCCTCACCTGGACCCTAAACCGTCCCCGTCCCCTAACCCTAACCCTAGCCCGAGCCCTAACCCTAACCCTTCCCCGAAGCCTGACCCTCACCCGTCCCCTAATCCTAACCCGTACGCTGACACTGACCCGCGCCCTCACACGTACGCTCCCCCTAAAGCGTTGTCGTACCCTCATCTGGACCCTAAACCGTCCCCGTCCCCTAACCCTAACCCTAGCCCGAACCCTAACCCTAACCCTTCCCCGAAGCCTGACCCTCACCCGTCCCCTAATCCTAACCCGTACGCTGACACTGACCCGCGCCCTCACACGTGCGTTCCCCCTAAAGCGTTGTCGTACCCTCACCTGGACCCTAAACCGTCCCCGTCCCCTAACCCTAACCCTAGCCCGAACCCTAACCCTAACCCTTCCCCGAAGCCTGACCCTCACCCGTCCCCTAATCCTAACCCGTACGCTGACACTGACCGGCGCCCTCACTCATACGCTCTCCCTAAAGCGTTGTCGTACCCTCACCTGGACCCTAAACCGTCCCCGTCCCCTAACCCTAACCCTAGCCCGAGCCCTAACCCTAACCCTTCCCCGAAGCCTGACCCTCACCCGTCCCCTAATCCTAACCCGTACGCTGACACTGACCCGCGCCCTCACACGTACGCTCCCCCTAAAGCGTTGTCGTACCCTCACCTGGATCCTAAACCGTCCCCGTCCCCTAACCCTAACCCTAGCCCGAACCCTAACCCTAACACTTCCCCGAAGCCTGACCCTCACCCATCCCCTAATCCTAACCCGTACGCTGACACTGACCCGCGCCCTCACACGTGCGCTCCCCCTAAAGCGTTGTCGTACCCTCACCTGGACCCTAAACCGTCCCCATCCCCTAACCCTAACCCTAGCCCGAACCCTAACCCTAACCCTTCCCCGAAGCCTGACCCTCACCCGTCCCCTAATCCTAACCCGTACGCTGACACTGACCCGCGCCCTCACACGTACGCTCCCCCTAAAGCGTTGTCGTACCCTCACCTGGACCCTAAACCGTCCCCGTCCCCTAACCCTAACCCTAGCCCGAACCCTAACCCTAACCCTTCCCCGAAGCCTGACCCTCACCCGTCCCCTAAACCTAACCCGTACGCTGACACTGACCCGCGCCCTCACACGTACGCTCCCCCTAAAGCGTTGTCGTACCCTCACCTGGACCCTAAACCGTCCCCGCCCCCTAACCCTAATCCTAGCCCGAACCCTAACCCTAACCCTTCCCCGAAGCCTGACCCTCACCCGTCCCTTAATCCTAACCCGTACGCTGACACTGACCCGCGCCCTCACACGTACGCTCCCCCTAAAGCGTTGTCGTACCCTCACCTGGACCCTAAACCGTCCCCGTTCCCTAACCCTAACCCTAGCCCGAACCCTAACCCTAACCCTTCCCCGAAGCCTGACCCTCACCCGTCCCCTAATCCTAACCCGTACGCTGACACTGACCCGCGCCCTCACACGTACGCTCCCCCTAAAGCGTTGTCGTACCCTCACCTGGACCCTAAACCGTCCCCGTCCCCTAACCCTAACCCTAGCCCGAACCCTAACCCTAACCCTTCCCCGAAGCCTGACCCTCACCCGTCCCCTAATCCTAACCCGTACGCTGACACTGACCCGCGCCCTCACACGTACGCTCCCCCTAAAGCGTTGTCGTACCCTCACCTGGACCCTAAACCGTCCCCGTCCCCTAACCCTAACCCTAGCCCGAACCCTAACCCTAACCCTTCCCCGAAGCCTGACCCTCACCCGTCCCCTAATCCTAACCCGTACGCTGACACTGACCCGCGCCCTCACACGTACGCTCCCCCTAAAGCGTTGTCGTACCCTCACCTGGACCCTAAACCGTCCCCGTCCCCTAACCCTAACCCTAGCCCGAACCCTAACCCTAACCCTTCCCCGAAGCCTGACCCTCACCCGTCCCCTAATCCTAACCCGTACGCTGACACTGACCCGCGCCCTCACACGTACGCTCCCCCTAAAGCGTTGTCGTACCCTCACCTGGACCCTAAACCGTCCCCGTCCCCTAACCCTAACCCTAGCCCGAACCCTAACCCTAACCCTTCCCCAAAGCCTGACCCTCACCCGTCCCCTAAACCTAACCCGTACGCTGACACTGACCCGCGCCCTCACACGTACGCTCCCCCTAAAGCGTTGTCGTTCCCTCACCTGGACCCTAAACCGTCCCCGTCCCCTAACCCTAACCCTAGCCCGAACCCTAACCCTAACCCTTCCCCGAAGCCTGACCCTCACCCGTCCCTTAATCCTAACCCGTACGCTGACACTGACCCGCGCCCTCACACGTGCGTTCCCCCTAAAGCGTTGTCGTACCCTCACCTGGACCCTAAACCGTCCCCGTCCCCTAACCCTAACCCTAGCCCGAACCCTAACCCTAACCCTTCCCCGAAGCCTGACCCTCACCCGTCCCCTAATCCTAACCCGTACGCTGACACTGACCGGCGCCCTCACTCATACGCTCTCCCTAAAGCGTTGTCGTACCCTCACCTGGACCCTAAACCGTCCCCGTCCCCTAACCCTAACCCTAGCCCGAGCCCTAACCCTAACCCTTCCCCGAAGCCTGACCCTCACCCGTCCCCTAATCCTAACCCGTACGCTGACACTGACCCGCGCCCTCACACGTACGCTCCCCCTAAAGCGTTGTCGTACCCTCACCTGGATCCTAAACCGTCCCCGTCCCCTAACCCTAACCCTAGCCCGAACCCTAACCCTAACCCTTCCCCGAAGCCTGACCCTCACCCATCCCCTAATCCTAACCCGTACGCTGACACTGACCCGCGCCCTCACACGTGCGCTCCCCCTAAAGCGTTGTCGTACCCTCACCTGGACCCTAAACCGTCCCCGTCCCCTAACCCTAACCCTAGCCCGAACCCTAACCCTAACCCTTCCCCGAAGCCTGACCCTCACCCGTCCCCTAATCCTAACCCGTACGCTGACACTGACCCGCGCCCTCACACGTACGCTCCCCCTAAAGCGTTGTCGTACCCTCACCTGGACCCTAAACCGTCCCCGTCCCCTAACCCTAACCCTAGCCCGAACCCTAACCCTAACCCTTCCCCGAAGCCTGACACTCACCCGTCCCCTAAACCTAACCCGTACGCTGACACTGACCCGCGCCCTCACACGTACGCTCCCCCTAAAGCGTTGTCGTACCCTCACCTGGACCCTAAACCGTCCCCGTCCCCTAACCCTAACCCTAGCCCGAACCCTAACCCTAACCCTTCCCCGAAGCCTGACCCTCACCCGTCCCTTAATCCTAACCCGTACGCTGACACTGACCCGCGCCCTCACACGTACGCTCCCCCTAAAGCGTTGTCGTACCCTCACCTGGACCCTAAACCGTCCCCGTTCCCTAACCCTAACCCTAGCCCGAACCCTAACCCTAACCCTTCCCCGAAGCCTGACCCTCACCCGTCCCCTAATCCTAACCCGTACGCTGACACTGACCCGCGCCCTCACACGTACGCTCCCCCTAAAGCGTTGTCGTACCCTCACCTTGACCCTAAACCGTCCCCGTCCCCTAACCCTAACCCTAGCCCGAACCCTAACCCTAACTCTTCCCCGAAGCCTGACCCTCACCCGTCCCCTAATCCTAACCCGTACGCTGACACTGACCCGCGCCCTCACACGTACGCTCACCCTAAAGCGTTGTCGTACCCTCACCTGGACCCTAAACCGTCCCCGTCCCCTAACCCTAACCCTAGCCCGAACCCTAACCCTAACCCTTCCCCGAAGCCTGACCCTCACCCGTCCCCTAATCCTAACCCGTACGCTGACACTGACACGCGCCCTCACACGTACGCTCCCCCTAAAGCGTTGTCGTACCCTCACCTGGACCCTAAACCGTCCCCGTCCCCTAACCCTAACCCTAGCCCGAACCCTAACCCTAACCCTTCCCCGAAGCCTGACCCTCACCCGTCCCCTAATCCTAACCCGTACGCTGACACTGACCCGCGCCCTCACACGTACGCTCCCCCTAAAGCGTTGTCGTACCCTCACCTGGACCCTAAACCGTCCCCGTCCCCTAACCCTAACCCTAGCCCGAACACTAACCCTAACCCTTCCCCAAAGCCTGACCCTCACCCGTCCCCTAAACCTAACCCGTACGCTGACACTGACCCGCGCCCTCACACGTACGCTCCCCCTAAAGCGTTGTCGTTCCCTCACCTGGACCCTAAACCGTCCCCGTCCCCTAACCCTAACCCTAGCCCGAACCCTAACCCTAACCCTTCCCCGAAGCCTGACCCTCACCCGTCCCTTAATCCTAACCCGTACGCTGACACTGACCCGCGCCCTCACACGTGCGCTCCCCCTAAAGCGTTGTCGTACCCTCACCTGGACCCTAAACCGTCCCCATCCCCTAACCCTAACCCTAGCCCGAACCCTAACCCTAACCCTTCCCCGAAGCCTGACCCTCACCCGTCCCCTAATCCTAACCCGTACGCTGACACTGACCCGCGCCCTCACACGTACGCTCCCCCTAAAGCGTTGTCGTACCCTCACCTGGACCCTAAACCGTCCCCGTCCCCTAACCCTAACCCTAGCCCGAGCCCTAACCCTAACCCTTCCCCGAAGCCTGACCCTCACCCGTCCCCTAATCTTAACCCGTACGCTGACACTGACCCGCGCCCTCACACGTACGCTCCCCCTAAAGCGTTGTCGTACCCTCACCTGGACCCTAAACCGTCCCCGTCCCCTAACCCTAACCCTAGCCCGAACCCTAACCCTAACCCTTCCCCGAAGCCTGACCCTCACCCGTCCCCTAATCCTAACCCGTACGCTGACACTGACCCGCGCCCTCACACGTGCGTTCCCCCTAAAGCGTTGTCGTACCCTCACCTGGACCCTAAACCGTCCCCGTCCCCTAACCCTAACCCTAGCCCGAACCCTAACCCTAACCCTTCCCCGAAGCCTGACCCTCACCCGTCCCCTAAACCTAACCCGTACGCTGACACTGACCCGCGCCCTCACACGTACGCTCCCCCTAAAGCGTTGTCGTACCCTCACCTGGACCCTAAACCGTCCCCGTCCCCTAACCCTAATCCTAGCCCGAACCCTAACCCTAACCCTTCCCCGAAGCCTGACCCTCACCCGTCCCTTAATCCTAACCCGTACGCTGACACTGACCCGCACCCTCACACGTACGCTCCCCCTAAAGCGTTGTCGTACCCTCACCTGGACCCTAAACCGTCCCCGTTCCCTAACCCTAACCCTAGCCCGAACCCTAACCCTAACCCTTCCCCGAAGCCTGACCCTCACCCGTCCCCTAATCCTAACCCGTACGCTGACACTGACCCGCGCCCTCACACGTACGCTCCCCCTAAAGCGTTGTCGTACCCTCACCTGGACCCTAAACCGTCCCCGTCCCCTAACCCTAACCCTAGCCCGAACCCTAACCCTAACCCTTCCCCGAAGCCTGACCCTCACCCGTCCCCTAATCCTAACCCGTACGCTGACACTGACCCGCGCCCTCACACGTACGCTCCCCCTAAAGCGTTGTCGTACCCTCACCTGGACCCTAAACCGTCCCCGTCCCCTAACCCTAACCCTAGCCCGAACCCTAACCCTAACCCTTCCCCGAAGCCTGACCCTCACCCGTCCCCTAATCCTAACCCGTACGCTGACACTGACCCGCGCCCTCACACGTACGCTCCCCCTAAAGCGTTGTCGTACCCTCACCTGGACCCTAAACCGTCCCCGTCCCCTAACCCTAACCCTAGCCCGAACCCTAACCCTAACCCTTCCCCGAAGCCTGACCCTCACCCGTCCCCTAATCCTAACCCGTACGCTGACACTGACCCGCGCCCTCACACGTACGCTCCCCCTAAAGCGTTGTCGTACCCTCACCTGGACCCTAAACCGTCCCCGTCCCCTAACCCTAACCCTAGCCCGAACCCTAACCCTAACCCTTCCCCAAAGCCTGACCCTCACCCGTCCCCTAAACCTAACCCGTACGCTGACACTGACCCGCGCCCTCACACGTACGCTCCCCCTAAAGCGTTGTCGTTCCCTCACCTGGACCCTAAACCGTCCCCGTCCCCTAACCCTAACCCTAGCCCGAACCCTAACCCTAACCCTTCCCCGAAGCCTGACCCTCACCCGTCCCTTAATCCTAACCCGTACGCTGACACTGACCCGCGCCCTCACACGTGCGTTCCCCCTAAAGCGTTGTCGTACCCTCACCTGGACCCTAAACCGTCCCCGTCCCCTAACCCTAACCCTAGCCCGAACCCTAACCCTAACCCTTCCCCGAAGCCTGACCCTCACCCGTCCCCTAATCCTAACCCGTACGCTGACACTGACCGGCGCCCTCACTCATACGCTCTCCCTAAAGCGTTGTCGTACCCTCACCTGGACCCTAAACCGTCCCCGTTCCCTAACCCTAACCCTAGCCCGAGCCCTAACCCTAACCCTTCCCCGAAGCCTGACCCTCACCCGTCCCCTAATCCTAACCCGTACGCTGACACTGACCCGCGCCCTCACACGTACGCTCCCCCTAAAGCGTTGTCGTACCCTCACCTGGATCCTAAACCGTCCCCGTCCCCTAACCCTAACCCTAGCCCGAAACCTAACCCTAACCCTTCCCCGAAGCCTGACCCTCACCCATCCCCTAATCCTAACCCGTACGCTGACACTGACCCGCGCCCTCACACGTGCGCTCCCCCTAAAGCGTTGTCGTACCCTCACCTGGACCCTAAACCGTCCCCGTCCCCTAACCCTAACCCTAGCCCGAACCCTAACCCTAACCCTTCCCCGAAGCCTGACCCTCACCCGTCCCCTAATCCTAACCCGTACGCTGACACTGACCCGCGCCCTCACACGTACGCTCCCCCTAAAGCGTTGTCGTACCCTCAACTGGACCCTAAACCGTCCCCGTCCCCTAACCCTAACCCTAGCCCGAACCCTAACCCTAACCCTTCCCCGAAGCCTGACCCTCACCCGTCCCCTAATCCTAACCCGTACGCTGACACTGACCCGCGCCCTCACACGTACGCTCCCCCTAAAGCGTTGTCGTACCCTCACCTGGACCCTAAACCGTCCCCGTCCCCTAACCCTAACCCTAGCCCGAACCCTAACCCTAACCCTTCCCCGAAGCCTGACCCTCACCCGTCCCCTAATCCTAACCCGTACGCTGACACTGACCCGCGCCCTCACACGTACGCTCCCCCTAAAGCGTTGTCGTACCCTCACCTGGACCCTAAACCGTCCCCGTCCCCTAACCCTAACCCTAGCCCGAACCCTAACCCTAACCCTTCCCCAAAGCCTGACCCTCACCCGTCCCCTAAACCTAACCCGTACGCTGACACTGACCCGCGCCCTCACACGTACGCTCCCCCTAAAGCGTTGTCGTTCCCTCACCTGGACCCTAAACCGTCCCCGTCCCCTAACCCTAACCCTAGCCCGAACCCTAACCCTAACCCTTCCCCGAAGCCTGACCCTCACCCGTCCCTTAATCCTAACCCGTACGCTGACACTGACCCGCGCCCTCACACGTGCGTTCCCCCTAAAGCGTTGTCGTACCCTCACCTGGACCCTAAACCGTCCCCGTCCCCTAACCCTAACCCTAGCCCGAACCCTAACCCTAACACTTCCCCGAAGCCTGACCCTCACCCGTCCCCTAATCCTAACCCGTACGCTGACACTGACCGGCGCCCTCACTCATACGCTCTCCCTAAAGCGTTGTCGTACCCTCACCTGGACCCTAAACCGTCCCCGTCCCCTAACCCTAACCCTAGCCCGAGCCCTAACCCTAACCCTTCCCCGAAGCCTGACCCTCACCCGTCCCCTAATCCTAACCCGTACGCTGACACTGACCCGCGCCCTCACACGTACGCTCCCCCTAAAGCGTTGTCGTACCCTCACCTGGATCCTAAACCGTCCCCGTCCCCTAACCCTAACCCTAGCCCGAACCCTAACCCTAACCCTTCCCCGAAGCCTGACCCTCACCCATCCCCTAATCCTAACCCGTACGCTGACACTGACCCGCGCCCTCACACGTGCGCTCCCCCTAAAGCGTTGTCGTACCCTCACCTGGACCCTAAACCGTCCCCGTCCCCTAACCCTAACCCTAGCCCGAACCCTAACCCTAACCCTTCCCCGAAGCCTGACCCTCACCCGTCCCCTAATCCTAACCCGTACGCTGACACTGACCCGCGCCCTCACACGTACGCTCCCCCTAAAGCGTTGTCGTACCCTCACCTGGACCCTAAACCGTCCCCGTCCCCTAACCCTAACCCTAGCCCGAACCCTAACCCTAACCCTTCCCCGAAGCCTGACCCTCACCCGTCCCCTAAACCTAACCCGTACGCTGACACTGACCCGCGCCCTCACACGTACGCTCCCCCTAAAGCGTTGTCGTACCCTCACCTGGACCCTAAACCGTCCCCGTCCCCTAACCCTAACCCTAGCCCGAACCCTAACCCTAACCCTTCCCCGAAGCCTGACCCTCACCCGTCCCTTAATCCTAACCCGTACGCTGACACTGACCCGCGCCCTCACACGTACGCTCCCCCTAAAGCGTTGTCGTACCCTCACCTGGACCCTAAACCGTCCCCGTTCCCTAACCCTAACCCTAGCCCGAACCCTAACCCTAACCCTTCCCCGAAGCCTGACCCTCACCCGTCCCCTAATCCTAACCCGTACGCTGACACTGACCCGCGCCCTCACACGTACGCTCCCCCTAAAGCGTTGTCGTACCCTCACCTTGACCCTAAACCGTCCCCGTCCCCTAACCCTAACCCTAGCCCGAACCCTAACCCTAACCCTTCCCCGAAGCCTGACCCTCACCCGTCCCCTAATCCTAACCCGTACGCTGACACTGACCCGCGCCCTCACACGTACGCTCACCCTAAAGCGTTGTCGTACCCTCACCTGGACCCTAAACCGTCCCCGTCCCCTAACCCTAACCCTAGCCCGAACCCTAACCCTAACCCTTCCCCGAAGCCTGACCCTCACCCGTCCCCTAATCCTAACCCGTACGCTGACACTGACACGCGCCCTCACACGTACGCTCCCCCTAAAGCGTTGTCGTACCCTCACCTGGACCCTAAACCGTCCCCGTCCCCTAACCCTAACCCTAGCCCGAACCCTAACCCTAACCCTTCCCCGAAGCCTGACCCTCACCCGTCCCCTAATCCTAACCCGTACGCTGACACTGACCCGCGCCCTCACACGTACGCTCCCCCTAAAGCGTTGTCGTACCCTCACCTGGACCCTAAACCGTCCCCGTCCCCTAACCCTAACCCTAGCCCGAACACTAACCCTAACCCTTCCCCAAAGCCTGACCCTCACCCGTCCCCTAAACCTAACCCGTACGCTGACACTGACCCGCGCCCTCACACGTACGCTCCCCCTAAAGCGTTGTCGTTCCCTCACCTGGACCCTAAACCGTCCCCGTCCCCTAACCCTAACCCTAGCCCGAACCCTAACCCTAACCCTTCCCCGAAGCCTGACCCTCACCCGTCCCTTAATCCTAACCCGTACGCTGACACTGACCCGCGCCCTCACACGTGCGCTCCCCCTAAAGCGTTGTCGTACCCTCACCTGGACCCTAAACCGTCCCCATCCCCTAACCCTAACCCTAGCCCGAACCCTAACCCTAACCCTTCCCCGAAGCCTGACCCTCACCCGTCCCCTAATCCTAACCCGTACGCTGACACTGACCCGCGCCCTCACACGTACGCTCCCCCTAAAGCGTTGTCGTACCCTCACCTGGACCCTAAACCGTCCCCGTCCCCTAACCCTAACCCTAGCCCGAACCCTAACCCTAACCCTTCCCCGAAGCCTGACCCTCACCCGTCCCCTAAACCTAACCCGTACGCTGACACTGACCCGCGCCCTCACACGTACGCTCCCCCTAAAGCGTTGTCGTACCCTCACCTGGACCCTAAACCGTCCCCGCCCCCTAACCCTAATCCTAGCCCGAACCCTAACCCTAACCCTTCCCCGAAGCCTGACCCTCACCCGTCCCTTAATCCTAACCCGTACGCTGACACTGACCCGCGCCCTCACACGTACGCTCCCCCTAAAGCGTTGTCGTACCCTCACCTGGACCCTAAACCGTCCCCGTTCCCTAACCCTAACCCTAGCCCGAACCCTAACCCTAACCCTTCCCCGAAGCCTGACCCTCACCCGTCCCCTAATCCTAACCCGTACGCTGACACTGACCCGCGCCCTCACACGTACGCTCCCCCTAAAGCGTTGTCGTACCCTCACCTGGACCCTAAACCGTCCCCGTCCCCTAACCCTAACCCTAGCCCGAACCCTAACCCTAACCCTTCCCCGAAGCCTGACCCTCACCCGTCCCCTAATCCTAACCCGTACGCTGACACTGACCCGCGCCCTCACACGTACGCTCCCCCTAAAGCGTTGTCGTACCCTCACCTGGACCCTAAACCGTCCCCGTCCCCTAACCCTAACCCTAGCCCGAACCCTAACCCTAACCCTTCCCCGAAGCCTGACCCTCACCCGTCCCCTAATCCTAACCCGTACGCTGACACTGACCCGCGCCCTCACACGTACGCTCCCCCTAAAGCGTTGTCGTACCCTCACCTGGACCCTAAACCGTCCCCGTCCCCTAACCCTAACCCTAGCCCGAACCCTAACCCTAACCCTTCCCCGAAGCCTGACCCTCACCCGTCCCCTAATCCTAACCCGTACGCTGACACTGACCCGCGCCCTCACACGTACGCTCCCCCTAAAGCGTTGTCGTACCCTCACCTGGACCCTAAACCGTCCCCGTCCCCTAACCCTAACCCTAGCCCGAACCCTAACCCTAACCCTTCCCCAAAGCCTGACCCTCACCCGTCCCCTAAACCTAACCCGTACGCTGACACTGACCCGCGCCCTCACACGTACGCTCCCCCTAAAGCGTTGTCGTTCCCTCACCTGGACCCTAAACCGTCCCCGTCCCCTAACCCTAACCCTAGCCCGAACCCTAACCCTAACCCTTCCCCGAAGCCTGACCCTCACCCGTCCCTTAATCCTAACCCGTACGCTGACACTGACCCGCGCCCTCACACGTGCGTTCCCCCTAAAGCGTTGTCGTACCCTCACCTGGACCCTAAACCGTCCCCGTCCCCTAACCCTAACCCTAGCCCGAACCCTAACCCTAACCCTTCCCCGAAGCCTGACCCTCACCCGTCCCCTAATCCTAACCCGTACGCTGACACTGACCGGCGCCCTCACTCATACGCTCTCCCTAAAGCGTTGTCGTACCCTCACCTGGACCCTAAACCGTCCCCGTCCCCTAACCCTAACCCTAGCCCGAGCCCTAACCCTAACCCTTCCCCGAAGCCTGACCCTCACCCGTCCCCTAATCCTAACCCGTACGCTGACACTGACCCGCGCCCTCACACGTACGCTCCCCCTAAAGCGTTGTCGTACCCTCACCTGGATCCTAAACCGTCCCCGTCCCCTAACCCTAACCCTAGCCCGAACCCTAACCCTAACCCTTCCCCGAAGCCTGACCCTCACCCATCCCCTAATCCTAACCCGTACGCTGACACTGACCCGCGCCCTCACACGTGCGCTCCCCCTAAAGCGTTGTCGTACCCTCACCTGGACCCTAAACCGTCCCCGTCCCCTAACCCTAACCCTAGCCCGAACCCTAACCCTAACCCTTCCCCGAAGCCTGACCCTCACCCGTCCCCTAATCCTAACCCGTACGCTGACACTGACCCGCGCCCTCACACGTACGCTCCCCCTAAAGCGTTGTCGTACCCTCACCTGGACCCTAAACCGTCCCCGTCCCCTAACCCTAACCCTAGCCCGAACCCTAACCCTAACCCTTCCCCGAAGCCTGACCCTCACCCGTCCCCTAAACCTAACCCGTACGCTGACACTGACCCGCGCCCTCACATGTACGCTCCCCCTAAAGCGTTGTCGTACCCTCACCTGGACCCTAAACCGTCCCCGTCCCCTAACCCTAACCCTAGCCCGAACCCTAACCCTAACCTTCCCCGAAGCCTGACCCTCACCCGTCCCTTAATCCTAACCCGTACGCTGACACTGACCCGCGCCCTCACACGTACGCTCCCCCTAAAGCGTTGTCGTACCCTCACCTGGACCCTAAACCGTCCCCGTTCCCTAACCCTAACCCTAGCCCGAACCCTAACCCTAACCCTTCCCCGAAGCCTGACCCTCACCCGTCCCCTAATCCTAACCCGTACGCTGACACTGACCCGCGCCCTCACACGTACGCTCCCCCTAAAGCGTTGTCGTACCCTCACCTGGACCCTAAACCGTCCCCGTCCCCTAACCCTAACCCTAGCCCGAACCCTAACCCTAACCCTTCCCCGAAGCCTGACCCTCACCCGTCCCCTAATCCTAACCCGTACGCTGACACTGACCCGCGCCCTCACACGTACGCTCCCCCTAAAGCGTTGTCGTACCCTCACCTGGACCCTAAACCGTCCCCGTCCCCTAACCCTAACCCTAGCCCGAACCCTAACCCTAACCCTTCCCCGAAGCCTGACCCTCACCCGTCCCCTAATCCTAACCCGTACGCTGACACTGACCCGCGCCCTCACACGTACGCTCCCCCTAAAGCGTTGTCGTACCCTCACCTGGACCCTAAACCGTCCCCGTCCCCTAACCCTAACCCTAGCCCGAACCCTAACCCTAACCCTTCCCCGAAGCCTGACCCTCACCCGTCCCCTAATCCTAACCCGTACGCTGACACTGACCCGCGCCCTCACACGTACGCTCCCCCTAAAGCGTTGTCGTACCCTCACCTGGACCCTAAACCGTCCCCGTCCCCTAACCCTAACCCTAGCCCGAACCCTAACCCTAACTCTTCCCCAAAGCCTGACCCTCACCCGTCCCCTAAACCTAACCCGTACGCTGACACTGACCCGCGCCCTCACACGTACGCTCCCCCTAAAGCGTTGTCGTTCCCTCACCTGGACCCTAAACCGTCCCCGTCCCCTAACCCTAACCCTAGCCCGAACACTAACCCTAACCCTTCCCCGAAGCCTGACCCTCACCCGTCCCTTAATCCTAACCCGTACGCTGACACTGACCCGTGCCCTCACACGTGCGTTCCCCCTAAAGCGTTGTCGTACCCTCACCTGGACCCTAAACCGTCCCCGTCCCCTAACCCTAACCCTAGCCCGAACCCTAACCCTAACCCTTCCCCGAAGCCTGACCCTCACCCGTCCCCTAATCCTAACCCGTACGCTGACACTGACCGGCGCCCTCACTCATACGCTCTCCCTAAAGCGTTGTCGTACCCTCACCTGGACCCTAAACCGTCCCCGTCCCCTAACCCTAACCCTAGCCCGAGCCCTAACCCTAACCCTTCCCCGAAGCCTGACCCTCACCCGTCCCCTAATCCTAACCCGTACGCTGACACTGACCCGCGCCCTCACACGTACGCTCCCCCTAAAGCGTTGTCGTAACCTCACCTGGATCCTAAACCGTCCCCGTCCCCTAACCCTAACCCTAGCCCGAACCCTAACCCTAACACTTCCCCGAAGCCTGACCCTCACCCATCCCCTAATCCTAACCCGTACGCTGACACTGACCCGCGCCCTCACACGTGCGCTCCCCCTAAAGCGTTGTCGTACCCTCACCTGGACCCTAAACCGTCCCCGTCCCCTAACCCTAACCCTAGCCCGAACCCTAACCCTAACCCTTCCCCGAAGCCTGACCCTCACCCGTCCCCTAATCCTAACCCGTACGCTGACACTGACCCGCGCCCTCACACGTACGCTCCCCCTAAAGCGTTGTCGTACCCTCACCTGGACCCTAAACCGTCCCCGTCCCCTAACCCTAACCCTAGCCCGAACCCTAACCCTAACCCTTCCCCGAAGCCTGACCCTCACCCGTCCCCTAAACCTAACCCGTACGCTGACACTGACCCGCGCCCTCACACGTACGCTCCCCCTAAAGCGTTGTCGTACCCTCACCTGGACCCTAAACCGTCCCCGTCCCCTAACCCTAACCCTAGCCCGAACCCTAACCCTAACCTTCCCCGAAGCCTGACCCTCACCCGTCCCTTAATCCTAACCCGTACGCTGACACTGACCCGCGCCCTCACACGTACGCTCCCCCTAAAGCGTTGTCGTACCCTCACCTGGACCCTAAACCGTCCCCGTTCCCTAACCCTAACCCTAGCCCGAACCCTAACCCTAACCCTTCCCCGAAGCCTGACCCTCACACGTCCCCTAATCCTAACCCGTACGCTGACACTGACCCGCGCCCTCACACGTACGCTCCCCCTAAAGCGTTGTCGTACCCTCACCTTGACCCTAAACCGTCCCCGTCCCCTAACCCTAACCCTAGCCCGAACCCTAACCCTAACCCTTCCCCGAAGCCTGACCCTCACCCGTCCCCTAATCCTAACCCGTACGCTGACACTGACCCGCGCCCTCACACGTACGCTCCCCCTAAAGCGTTGTCGTACCCTCACCTGGACCCTAAACCGTCCCCGTCCCCTAACCCTAACCCTAGCCCGAACCCTAACCCTAACCCTTCCCCGAAGCCTGACCCTCACCCGTCCCCTAATCCTAACCCGTACGCTGACACTAACCCGCGCCCTCACACGTACGCTCCCCCTAAAGCGTTGTCGTACCCTCACCTGGACCCTAAACCGTCCCCGTCCCCTAACCCTAACCCTAGCCCGAACCCTAACCCTAACCCTTCCCCGAAGCCTGACCCTCACCCGTCCCCTAATCCTAACCCGTACGCTGACACTGACCCGCGCCCTCACACGTACGCTCCCCCTAAAGCGTTGTCGTACCCTCACCTGGACCCTAAACCGTCCCCGTCCCCTAACCCTAACCCTAGCCCGAACCCTAACCCTAACCCTTCCCCAAAGCCTGACCCTCACCCGTCCCCTAAACCTAACCCGTACGCTGACACTGACCCGCGCCCTCACACGTACGCTCCCCTAAAGCGTTGTCGTTCCCTCACCTGGACCCTAAACCGTCCCCGTCCCCTAACCCTAACCCTAGCCCGAACCCTAACCCTAACCCTTCCCCGAAGCCTGACCCTCACCCGTCCCTTAATCCTAACCCGTACGCTGACACTGACCCGCGCCCTCACACGTGCGCTCCCCCTAAAGCGTTGTCGTACCCTCACCTGGACCCTAAACCGTCCCCATCCCCTAACCCTAACCCTAGCCCGAACCCTAACCCTAACCCTTCCCCGAAGCCTGACCCCCACCCGTCCCCTAATCCTAACCCGTACGCTGACACTGACCCGCGCCCTCACACGTACGCTCCCCCTAAAGCGTTGTCGTACCCTCACCTGGACCCTAAACCGTCCCCGTCCCCTAACCCTAACCCTAGCCCGAACCCTAACCCTAACCCTTCCCCGAAGCCTGACCCTCACCCGTCCCCTAATCCTAACCCGTACGCTGACACTGACCCGCGCCCTCACACGTACGCTCCCCCTAAAGCGTTGTCGTACCCTCACCTGGACCCTAAACCGTCCCCGTCCCCTAACCCTAACCCTAGCCCGAACCCTAACCCTAACCCTTCCCCGAAGCCTGACCCTCACCCGTCCCCTAATCCTAACCCGTACGCTGACACTGACCCGCGCCCTCACACGTACGCTCACCCTAAAGCGTTGTCGTACCCTCACCTGGACCCTAAACCGTCCCCGTCCCCTAACCCTAACCCTAGCCCGAACCCTAACCCTAACCCTTCCCCGAAGCCTGACCCTCACCCGTCCCCTAAACCTAACCCGTACGCTGACACTGACCCGCGCCCTCACACGTACGCTCCCCCTAAAGCGTTGTCGTACCCTCACCTGGACCCTAAACCGTCCCCGTCCCCTAACCCTAACCCTAGCCCGAACCCTAACCCTAACCCTTCCCCGAAGCCTGACCCTCACCCGTCCGTTAATCCTAACCCGTACGCTGACACTGACACGCGCCCTCACATGTACGCTCCCCCTAAAGCGTTGTCGTACCCTCACCTGGACCCTAAACCGTCCCCGTTCCCTAACCCTAACCCTAGCCCGAACCCTAACCCTAACCCTTCCCCGAAGCCTGACCCTCACCCGTCCCCTAATCCTAACCCGTACGCTGACACTGACCCGCGCCCTCACACGTACGCTCCCCCTAAAGCGTTGTCGTACCCTCACCTGGACCCTAAACCGTCCCCGTCCCCTAACCCTAACCCTAGCCCGAACCCTAACCCTAACCCTTCCCCGAAACCTGACCCTCACCCATCCCCTAATCCTAACCCGTACGCTGACACTGACCCGCGCCCTCACACGTACGCTCCCCCTAAAGCGTTGTCGTACCCTCACCTGGACCCTAAACCGTCCCCGTCCCCTAACCCTAACCCTAGCCCGAACCCTAACCCTAACCCTTCCCCGAAGCCTGACCCTCACCCGTCCCCTAATCCTAACCCGTACGCTGACACTGACCCGCGCCCTCACACGTACGCTCCCCCTAAAGCGTTGTCGTACCCTCACCTGGACCCTAAACCGTCCCCGTCCCCTAACCCTAACCCTAGCCCGAACCCTAACCCTAACCCTTCCCCGAAGCCTGACCCTCACCCGTCCCCTAATCCTAACCCGTACGCTGACACTGACCCGCGCCCTCACACGTACGCTCCCCCTAAAGCGTTGTCGTACCCTCACCTGGACCCTAAACCGTCCCCGTCCCCTAACCCTAACCCTAGCCCGAACCCTAACCCTAACCCTTCCCCGAAGCCTGACCCTCACCCGACCCCTAATCCTAACCCGTATGCTGACACTGACCGGCGCCCTCACTCGTACGCTCTCCCTAAAGCGTTGTCGTACCCTCACCTGGACCCTAAACCGTCCCCGTCCCCTAACCCTAACCCTAGCCCGAGCCCTAACCCTAACCCTTCCCCGAAGCCTGACCCTCACCCGTCCCCTAATCCTAACCCGTACGCTGACACTGACCCGCGCCCTCACACGTACGCTCCCCCTAAAGCGTTGTCGTACCCTCACCTGGATCCTAAACCGTCCCCGTCCCCTAACCCTAACCCTAGCCCGAACCCTAACCCTAACCCTTCCCCGAAGCCTGACCCTCACCCGTCCCCTAATCCTAACCCGTACGCTGACACTGACCCGCGCCCTCACACGTGCGTTCCCCCTAAAGCGTTGTCGTACCCTCACCTGGACCCTAAACCGTCCCCGTCCCCTAACCCTAACCCTAGCCCGAACCCTAACCCTAACCCTTCCCCGAAGCCTGACCCTCACCCGTCCCCTAATCCTAACCCGTACGCTGACACTGACCCGCGCCCTCACACGTACGCTCCCCCTAAAGCGTTGTCGTACCCTCACCTGGACCCTAAACCGTCCCCGTCCCCTAACCCTAACCCTAGCCCGAACCCTAACCCTAACCCTTCCCCGAAGCCTGACCCTCACCCGTCCCCTAATCCTAACCCGTACGCTGACACTGACCCGCGCCCTCACACGTACGCTCCCCCTAAAGCGTTGTCGTACCCTCACCTGGACCCTAAACCGTCCCCGTCCCCTAACCCTAACCCTAGCCCGAACCCTAACCCTAACCCTTCCCCGAAGCCTGACCCTCACCCGTCCCCTAATCCTAACCCGTACGCTGACACTGACCCGCGCCCTCACACGTACGCTCCCCCTAAAGCGTTGTCGTACCCTCACCTGGACCCTAAACCGTCCCCGTCCCCTAACCCTAACCCTAGCCCGAACCCTAACCCTAACCCTTCCCCGAAGCCTGACCCTCACCCGTCCCCTAAACCTAACCCGTACGCTGACACTGACCCGCGCCCTCACACGTACGCTCCCCCTAAAGCGTTGTCGTACCCTCACCTGGACCCTAAACCGTCCCCGTCCCCTAACCCTAACCCTAGCCCGAACCCTAACCCTAACCCTTCCCCGAAGCCTGACCCTCACCCGTCCCCTAATCCTAACCCGTACGCTGACACTGACCCGCGCCCTCACACGTACGCTCCCCCTAAAGCGTTGTCGTACCCTCACCTGGACCCTAAACCGTCCCCGTCCCCTAACCCTAACCCTAGCCCGAACCCTAACCCTAACCCTTCCCCGAAGCCTGACCCTCACCCGTCCCCTAATCCTAACCCGTACGCTGACACTGACCCGCGCCCTCACACGTACGCTCCCCCTAAAGCGTTGTCGTACCCTCACCTGGACCCTAAACCGTCCCCGTCCCCTAACCCTAACCCTAGCCCGAACCCTAACCCTAACCCTTCCCCGAAGCCTGACCCTCACCCGACCCCTAATCCTAACCCGTATGCTGACACTGACCGGCGCCCTCACTCGTACGCTCTCCCTAAAGCGTTGTCGTACCCTCACCTGGACCCTAAACCGTCCCCGTCCCCTAACCCTAACCCTAGCCCGAGCCCTAACCCTAACCCTTCCCCGAAGCCTGACCCTCACCCGTCCCCTAATCCTAACCCGTACGCTGACACTGACCCGCGCCCTCACACGTACGCTCCCCCTAAAGCATTGTCGTACCCTCACCTGGATCCTAAACCGTCCCCGTCCCCTAACCCTAACCCTAGCCCGAACCCTAACCCTAACCCTTCCCCGAAGCCTGACCCTCACCCGTCCCCTAATCCTAACCCGTACGCTGACACTGACCCGCGCCCTCACACGTGCGTTCCCCCTAAAGCGTTGTCGTACCCTCACCTGGACCCTAAACCGTCCCCGTCCCCTAACCCTAACCCTAGCCCGAACCCTAACCCTAACCCTTCCCCGAAGCCTGACCCTCACCCGTCCCCTAATCCTAACCCGTACGCTGACACTGACCCGCGCCCTCACACGTACGCTCCCCCTAAAGCGTTGTCGTACCCTCACCTGGACCCTAAACCGTCCCCGTCCCCTAACCCTAACCCTAGCCCGAACCCTAACCCTAACCCTTCCCCGAAGCCTGACCCTCACCCGTCCCCTAAACCTAACCCGTACGCTGACACTGACCCGCGCCCTCACACGTACGCTCCCCCTAAAGCGTTGTCGTACCCTCACCTGGACCCTAAACCGTCCCCGTCCCCTAACCCTAACCCTAGCCCGAACCCTAACCCTAACCCTTCCCCGAAGCCTGACCCTCACCCGTCCCTTAATCCTAACCCGTACGCTGACACTGACCCGCGCCCTCACACGTACGCTCCCCCTAAAGCGTTGTCGTACCCTCACCTGGACCCTAAACCGTCCCCGTTCCCTAACCCTAACCCTAGCCCGAACCCTAACCCTAACCCTTCCCCGAAGCCTGACCCTCACCCGTCCCCTAATACTAACCCGTACGCTGACACTGACCCGCGCCCTCACACGTACGCTCCCCCTAAAGCGTTGTCGTACCCTCACCTGGACCCTAAACCGTCCCCGTCCCCTAACCCTAACCCTAGCCCGAACCCTAACCCTAACCCTTCCCCGAAACCTGACCCTCACCCATCCCCTAATCCTAACCCGTACGCTGACACTGACCCGCGCCCTCACACGTACGCTCCCCCTAAAGCGTTGTCGTACCCTCACCTGGACCCTAAACCGTCCCCGTCCCCTAACCCTAACCCTAGCCCGAACCCTAACCCTAACCCTTCCCCGAAGCCTGACCCTCACCCGTCCCCTAATCCTAACCCGTACGCTGACACTGACCCGCGCCCTCACACGTACGCTCCCCCTAAAGCGTTGTCGTACCCTCACCTGGACCCTAAACCGTCCCCGTCCCCTAACCCTAACCCTAGCCCGAACCCTAACCCTAACCCTTCCCCGAAGCCTGACCCTCACCCGTCCCCTAATCCTAACCCGTACGCTGACACTGACCCGCGCCCTCACACGTACGCTCCCCCTAAAGCGTTGTCGTACCCTCACCTGGACCCTAAACCGTCCCCGTCCCCTAACCCTAACCCTAGCCCGAACCCTAACCCTAACCCTTCCCCGAAGCCTGACCCTCACCCGTCCCCTAATCCTAACCCGTACGCTGACACTGACCCGCGCCCTCACACGTACGCTCCCCCTAAAGCGTTGTCGTACCCTCACCTGGACCCTAAACCGTCCCCGTCCCCTAACCCTAACCCTAGCCCGAACCCTAACCCTAACCCTTCCCCGAAGCCTGACCCTCACCCGTCCCCTAATCCTAACCCGTACGCTGACACTGACCCGCGCCCTCACACGTACGCTCCCCCTAAAGCGTTGTCGTACCCTCACCTGGACCCTAAACCTTCCCCGTCCCCTAACCCTAACCCTAGCCCGAACCCTAACCCTAACCCTTCCCCGAAGCCTGACCCTCACCCGTCCCCTAATCTTAACCCGTACGCTGACACTGACCCGCGCCCTCACACGTACGCTCCCCCTAAAGCGTTGTCGTACCCTCACCTAGACCCTAAACCGTCCCCGTCCCCTAACCCTAACCCTAGCCCGAACCCTAAACCTAACCCTTCCCCGAAGCCTGACCCTCACCCGTCCCCTAATCCTAACCTGTACGCTGACACTGACCCGCGCCCTCAAACCTACGCTCCCCCTAAAGCTTTGTCGTACCCTCACCTGGACCCTAAACCGTCCCCGTCCCCTAACCCTAACCCTAGCCCGAACCCTAACCCTAACCCTTCCCCGAAGCCTGACCCTCACCCGTCCCCTAATCCTAACCCGTACGCTGACACTAACCCGCGCCCTCACACGTACGCTCCCCCTAAAGTGTTGTCGTACCCTCACCTGGACCCTAAACCGTCCCCGTCCCCTAACCCTAACCCTAACCCGAACCCTAACCCTAACCCTTCCCCGAAGCCTGACACTCAGCCGTCCCCTAATCCTAACCCGTACGCTGACACTAACCCGCGCCCTCACACGTACGCTCCCCCTAAAGCGTTGTCGTACCCTCACCTGGACCCTAAACCGTCCCCGTCCCCTAACCCTAACCCTAGCCCGAACCCTAACCCTAACCCTTCCCTGAAGCCTGACCCTCACCCGTCCCCTAATCCTAACCCGTACGCTGACACTAACCCACGCCCTCACACGTACGCTCCCCCTAAAGCGTTGTCGTACCCTCACCTGGACCCTAAACCGTCCCCGTCCCCTAACCCTAACCCTAGCCCGAACCCTAACCCTAACCCTTCCCCGAAGCCTGACCCTCACCCGTCCCCTAATCCTAACCCGTACGCTGACACTAACCCGCGCCCTCACACGTACGCTCCCCCTAAAGCGTTGTCGTACCCTCACCTGGACCCTAAACCGTCCCCGTCCCCTAACCCTAACCCTAGCCCGAACCCTAACCCTAACCCTTCCCCGAAGCCTGACCCTCACCCGTCCCCTAATCCTAACCCGTACGCTGACACTAACCCACGCCCTCACACGTACGCTCCCCCTAAAGCGTTGTCGTACCCTCACCTGGACCCTAAACCGTCCCCGTCCCCTAACCCTAACCCTAGCCCGAACCCTAACCCTAACCCTTCCCCGAAGCCTGACCCTCACCCGTCCCCTAATCCTAACCCGTACGCTGACACTAACCTGTGCCCTCACACGTACGCTCCCCCTAAAGCGTTGTCGTACCCTCACCTGGACCCTAAACCGTCCCCGTCGCCTAACCCTAACCCTAGCCCGAACCCTAACCCTAACCCTTCCCCGAAGCCTGACCCTCACCCGTCCCCTAATCCTAACCCGTACGCTGACACTGACCCGCACCCTCACACGTACGCTCCCCCTAAATCATTGTCGTACCCTCACCTGGACCCTAAACCGTCCCCGTCCCCTAACCCTAACCCTAACCCGAACCCTAACCCTAACCCTTCCCCGAAGCCTGACACTCAGCCGTCCCCTAATCCTAACCCGTACGCTGACACTAACCCGCGCCCTCACACGTACGCTCCCCCTAAAGCGTTGTCGTACCCTCACCTGGACCCTAAACCGTCCCCGTCCCCTAACCCTAACCCTAGCCCGAACCCTAACCCTAACCCTTCCCTGAAGCCTGACCCTCACCCGTCCCCTAATCCTAACCCGTACGCTGACACTAACCCACGCCCTCACACGTACGCTCCCCCTAAAGCGTTGTCGTACCCTCACCTGGACCCTAAACCGTCCCCGTCCCCTAACCCTAACCCTAGCCCGAACCCTAACCCTAACCCTTCCCCGAAGCCTGACCCTCACCCGTCCCCTAATCCTAACCCGTACGCTGACACTAACCCGCGCCCTCACACGTACGCTCCCCCTAAAGCGTTGTCGTACCCTCACCTGGACCCTAAACCGTCCCCGTCCCCTAACCCTAACCCTAGCCCGAACCCTAACCCTAACCCTTCCCCGAAGCCTGACCCTCACCCGTCCCCTAATCCTAACCCGTACGCTGACACTAACCCACGCCCTCACACGTACGCTCCCCCTAAAGCGTTGTCGTACCCTCACCTGGACCCTAAACCGTCCCCGTCCCCTAACCCTAACCCTAGCCCGAACCCTAACCCTAACCCTTCCCCGAAGCCTGACCCTCACCCGTCCCCTAATCCTAACCCGTACGCTGACACTAACCTGTGCCCTCACACGTACGCTCCCCCTAAAGCGTTGTCGTACCCTCACCTGGACCCTAAACCGTCCCCGTCGCCTAACCCTAACCCTAGCCCGAACCCTAACCCTAACCCTTCCCTGAAGCCTGACCCTCACCCGTCCCCTAATCCTAACCCGTACGCTGACACTAACGCACGCCCTCACACGTACGCTCCCCCTAAAGCGTTGTCGTACCCTCACCTGGACCCTAAACCGTCCCCGTCCCCTAACCCTAACCCTAGCCCGAACCCTAACCCTAACCCTTCCCCGAAGCCTGACCCTCACCCGTCCCCTAATCCTAACCCGTACGCTGACACTAACCCGCGCCCTCACACGTACGCTCCCCCTAAAGCGTTGTCGTACCCTCACCTGGACCCTAAACCGTCCCCGTCCCCTAACCCTAACCCTAGCCCGAACCCTAACCCTAACCCTTCCCCGAAGCCTGACCCTCACCCGTCCCCTAATCCTAACCCGTACGCTGACACTAACCCACGCCCTCACACGTACGCTCCCCCTAAAGCGTTGTCGTACCCTCACCTGGACCCTAAACCGTCCCCGTCCCCTAACCCTAACCCTAGCCCGAACCCTAACCCTAACCCTTCCCCGAAGCCTGACCCTCACCCGTCCCCTAATCCTAACCCGTACGCTGACACTAACCTGTGCCCTCACACGTACGCTCCCCCTAAAGCGTTGTCGTACCCTCACCTGGACCCTAAACCGTCCCCGTCCCCTAACCCTAACCCTAGCCCGAACCCTAACCCTAACCCTTCCCCGAAGCCTGACCCTCACCCGTCCCCTAATCCTAACCCGTACGCTGACACTAACCCACGCCCTCACACGTACGCTCCCCCTAAAGCGTTGTCGTACCCTCACCTGGACCCTAAACCGTCCCCGTCCCCTAACCCTAACCCTAGCCCGAACCCTAACCCTAACCCTTCCCCGAAGCCTGACCCTCACCCGTCCCCTAATCCTAACCCGTACGCTGACACTAACCTGTGCCCTCACACGTACGCTCCCCCTAAAGCGTTGTCGTACCCTCACCTGGACCCTAAACCGTCCCCGTCGCCTAACCCTAACCCTAGCCCGAACCCTAACCCTAACCCTTCCCCGAAGCCTGACCCTCACCCGTCCCCTAATCCTAACCCGTACGCTGACACTGACCCGCACCCTCACACGTACGCTCCCCCTAAATCATTGTCGTACCCTCACCTGGACCCTAAACCGTCCCCGTCCCCTAACCCTAACCCTAACCCGAACCCTAACCCTAACACTTCCCCGAAGCCTGACACTCAGCCGTCCCCTAATCCTAACCCGTACGCTGACACTAACCCGCGCCCTCACACGTACGCTCCCCCTAAAGCGTTGTCGTACCCTCACCTGGACCCTAAACCGTCCCCGTCCCCTAACCCTAACCCTAGCCCGAACCCTAACCCTAACCCTTCCCTGAAGCCTGACCCTCACCCGTCCCCTAATCCTAACCCGTACGCTGACACTAACCCACGCCCTCACACGTACGCTCCCCCTAAAGCGTTGTCGTACCCTCACCTGGACCCTAAACCGTCCCCGTCCCCTAACCCTAACCCTAGCCCGAACCCTAACCCTAACCCTTCCCCGAAGCCTGACCCTCACCCGTCCCCTAATCCTAACCCGTACGCTGACACTAACCCGCGCCCTCACACGTACGCTCCCCCTAAAGCGTTGTCGTACCCTCACCTGGACCCTAAACCGTCCCCGTCCCCTAACCCTAACCCTAGCCCGAACCCTAACCCTAACCCTTCCCCGAAGCCTGACCCTCACCCGTCCCCTAATCCTAACCCGTACGCTGACACTAACCCACGCCCTCACACGTACGCTCCCCCTAAAGCGTTGTCGTACCCTCACCTGGACCCTAAACCGTCCCCGTCCCCTAACCCTAACCCTAGCCCGAACCCTAACCCTAACCCTTCCCCGAAGCCTGACCCTCACCCGTCCCCTAATCCTAACCCGTACGCTGACACTAACCTGTGCCCTCACACGTACGCTCCCCCTAAAGCGTTGTCGTACCCTCACCTGGACCCTAAACCGTCCCCGTCGCCTAACCCTAACCCTAGCCCGAACCCTAACCCTAACCCTTCCCTGAAGCCTGACCCTCACCCGTCCCCTAATCCTAACCCGTACGCTGACACTAACCCACGCCCTCACACGTACGCTCCCCCTAAAGCGTTGTCGTACCCTCACCTGGACCCTAAACCGTCCCCGTCCCCTAACCCTAACCCTAGCCCGAACCCTAACCCTAACCCTTCCCCGAAGCCTGACCCTCACCCGTCCCCTAATCCTAACCCGTACGCTGACACTAACCCGCGCCCTCACACGTACGCTCCCCCTAAAGCGTTGTCGTACCCTCACCTGGACCCTAAACCGTCCCCGTCCCCTAACCCTAACCCTAGCCCGAACCCTAACCCTAACCCTTCCCCGAAGCCTGACCCTCACCCGTCCCCTAATCCTAACCCGTACGCTGACACTAACCCACGCCCTCACACGTACGCTCCCCCTAAAGCGTTGTCGTACCCTCACCTGGACCCTAAACCGTCCCCGTCCCCTAACCCTAACCCTAGCCCGAACCCTAACCCTAACCCTTCCCCGAAGCCTGACCCTCACCCGTCCCCTAATCCTAACCCGTACGCTGACACTAACCTGTGCCCTCACACGTACGCTCCCCCTAAAGCGTTGTCGTACCCTCACCTGGACCCTAAACCGTCCCCGTCGCCTAACCCTAACCCTAGCCCGAACCCTAACCCTAACCCTTCCCCGAAGCCTGACCCTCACCCGTCCCCTAATCCTAACCCGTACGCTGACACTGACCCGCACCCTCACACGTACGCTCCCCCTAAATCATTGTCGTACCCTCACCTGGACCCTAAACCGTCCCCGTCCCCTAACCCTAACCCTAGCCCGAACCCTAACCCTAACACTTCCCCGAAGCCTAACCCTCACCCGTCCCCTAATCCTAACCCGTACGCTGACACTAACCTGCGCCCTCACACGTACGCTCCCCCTAAAGCGTTGTCGTACCCTCACCTGGACCCTAAACCGTCCCCGTCGCCTAACCCTAACCCTAGCCCGAACCCTAACCCTAACCCTTCCCCGAAGCCTGACCCTCACCCGTCCCCTTGTCCTAACCCGTACGCTGACACTGACCCGCGCCCTCACACGTACGCTCCCCCTAAAGCGTTGTCGTACCCTCACCTGGACCCTAAACCGTCCCCGTCCCCTAACCCTAACCCTAGCCCGAACCCTAACCCTAACCCTTCCCCGAAGCCTGAACCTCACCCGTTCCCTAATCCTAACCCGTACGCTGACACTGACCCGCGCCCTCACACGTACGATCCCCCTAAAGCGTTGTCGTACCCTCACCTGGACCCTAAACCGTCCCCGTCCCCTAACCCTAACCCTAGCCCGAACCCTAACCCTAACCCTTCCCCGAAGCCTGAACCTCACCCGTTCCCTAATCCTAACCCGTACGCTGACACTGACCCGCGCCCTCACACGTACGCTCCCCCTAAAGCGTTGTCGTACCCTCACCTGGACCCTAAACCGTCCCCGTCCCCTAACCCTAACCCTAGCCCGAACCCTAACCCTAACCCTTCCCCGAAGCCTGACCCTCACCCGTCCCCTAATCCTAACCCGTACGCTGACACTAACCCACGCCCTCACACGTACGCTCCACCTAAAGCGTTGTCGTACCCTCACCTGGACCCTAAACCGTCCCCGTCCCCTAACCCTAACCCTAGCCCGAACCCTAACCCTAACCCTTCCCCGAAGCCTGACCCTCACCCGTCCCCTAATCCTAACCCGTACGCTGACACTAACCCGCGCCCTCACACGTACGCTCCCCCTAAAGCGTTGTCGTACCCTCACCTGGACCCTAAACCGTCCCCGTCCCCTAACCCTAACCCTAGCCCGAACCCTAACCCTTACCCTTCCCCGAAGCCTGACCCTCACCCGTCCCCTAATCCTACCCCATACGCTGACACTAACCCACGCCCTCACACGTACGCTCCCCCTAAAGCGTTGTCGTACCCTCACCTGGACCCTAAACCGTCCCCGTCCCCTAACCCTAACCCTAGCCCGAACCCTAACCCTAACCCTTCCCCGAAGCCTGACCCTCACCCGTCCCCTAATCCTAACCCGTACGCTGACACTAACCCGCGCCCTCACACGTACGCTCCCCCTAAAGCGTTGTCGTACCCTCACCTGGACCCTAAACCGTCCCCGTCCCCTAACCCTAACCCTAGCCCGAACCCTAAACCTAACCCTTCCCCGAAGCCTGACCCTCACCCGTCCCCTAATCCTAACCCGTACGCTGACACTAACCCACGCCCTCACACGTACGCTCCCCCTAAAGCGTTGTCGTACCCTCACCTGGACCCTAAACCGTCCCCGTCCCCTAACCCTAACCCTAGCCCGAACCCTAACCCTAAACCTTCCCCGAAGCCTGACCCTCACCCGTCCCCTAATCCTAACCCGTACGCTGACACTGACCAGCGCCCTCACATGTACGCTCCCCCTAAAGCGTTGTCGTACCCTCACCTGGACCCTAAACCGTCCCCGTCCCCTAACCCTAACCCTAGCCCGAACCCTAACCCTAACCCTTCCCCGAAGCCTGACCCTCACCCGTCCCCTAATCCTAACCCGTACGCTGACACTGACCCGCGCCCTCACACGTACGCTCCCCCTAAAGCGTTGTCGTACCCTCACCTGGACCCTAAACCGTCCCCGTCCCCTAACCCTAACCCTAGCCCGAACCCTAACCCTAACCCTTCCCCGAAGCCTGACCCTCACCCGTCCCCTAATCCTAACCCGTACGCTGACACTGACCCGCGCCCTCACACGTACGCTCCCCCTAAAGCGTTGTCGTACCCTCACCTGGACCCTAAACCGTCCCCGTCCCCTAACCCTAACCCTAGCCCGAACCCTAACCCTAACCCTTCCCCGAAGCCTGACCCTCACCCGTCCCCTAATCCTAACCCGTACGCTGACACTGACCCGCGCCCTCACACGTACGCTCCCCCTAAAGCGTTGTCGTACCCTCACCTGGACCCTAAACCTTCCCCATCCCCTAACCCTAACCCTAGCCCGAACCCTAACCCTAACCCTTCCCCGAAGCCTGACCCTCACCCGTCCCCTAATCTTAACCCGTACGCTGACACTGACCCGCGCCCTCACACGTACGCTCCCCCTAAAGCGTTGTCGTACCCTCACCTAGACCCTAAACCGTCCCCGTCCCCTAACCCTAACCCTAGCCCGAACCCTAAACCTAACCCTTCCCCGAAGCCTGACCCTCACCCGTCCCCTAATCCTAACCCGTACGCTGACACTGACCCGCGCCCTCAAACCTACGCTCCCCCTAAAGCTTTGTCGTACCCTCACCTGGACCCTAAACCGTCCCCGTCCCCTAACCCTAGCCCGAACCCTAACCCTAACCCTTCCCCGAAGCCTGACCCTCACCCGTCCCCTAATCCTAACCCGTACGCTGACACTAACCCGCGCCCTCACACGTACGCTCCCCCTAAAGTGTTGTCGTACCCTCACCTGGACCCTAAACCGTCCCCGTCCCCTAACCCTAACCCTAACCCGAACCCTAACCCTAACACTTCCCCGAAGCCTGACCCTCAGCCGTCCCCTAATCCTAACCCGTACGCTGACACTAACCCGCGCCCTCACACGTACGCTCCCCCTAAAGCGTTGTCGTACCCTCACCTGGACCCTAAACCGTCCCCGTCCCCTAACCCTAACCCTAGCCCGAACCATAACCCTAACCCTTCCCCGAAGCCTGACCCTCACCCGTCCCCTAATCCTAACCCTTACGCTGACACTAACCCACGCCCTCACACGTACGCTCCCCCTAAAGCGTTGTCGTACCCTCACCTGGACCCTAAACCGTCCCCGTCCCCTAACTCTAACCCTAGCCCGAACCCTAACCCTAACCCTTCCCCGAAGCCTGACCCTCACCCGTCCCCTAATCCTAACCCGTACGCTGACACTGACCCGCGCCCTCACACGTACGCTCCCCCTAAAGCGTTGTCGTACCCTCACCTGGACCCTAAACCGTCCCCGTCCCCTAACCCTAACCCTAGCCCGAACCCTAACCCTAACCCTTCCCCGAAGCCTGACCCTCACCCGTCCCCTAATCCTAACCCGTACGCTGACACTGACCCGCGCCCTCACACGTACGCTCACCCTAAAGCGTTGTCGTACCCTCACCTGGACCCTAAACCGTCCCCGTCCCCTAACCCTAACCCTAGCCCGAACCCTAACCCTAACCCTTCCCCGAAGCCTGACCCTCACCCGTCCCCTAAACCTAACCCGTACGCTGACACTGACCCGCGCCCTCACACGTACGCTCCCCCTAAAGCGTTGTCGTACCCTCACCTGGACCCTAAACCGTCCCCGTCCCCTAACCCTAACCCTAGCCCGAACCCTAACCCTAACCCTTCCCCGAAGCCTGACCCTCACCCGTCCGTTAATCCTAACCCGTACGCTGACACTGACCCGCGCCCTCACATGTACGCTCCCCCTAAAGCGTTGTCGTACCCTCACCTGGACCCTAAACCGTCCCCGTTCCCTAACCCTAACCCTAGCCCGAACCCTAACCCTAACCCTTCCCCGAAGCCTGACCCTCACCCGTCCCCTAATCCTAACCCGTACGCTGACACTGACCCGCGCCCTCACACGTACGCTCCCCCTAAAGCGTTGTCGTACCCTCACCTGGACCCTAAACCGTCCCCGTCCCCTAACCCTAACCCTAGCCCGAACCCTAACCCTAACCCTTCCCCGAAACCTGACCCTCACCCATCCCCTAATCCTAACCCGTACGCTGACACTGACCCGCGCCCTCACACGTACGCTCCCCCTAAAGCGTTGTCGTACCCTCACCTGGACCCTAAACCGTCCCCGTCCCCTAACCCTAACCCTAGCCCGAACCCTAACCCTAACCCTTCCCCGAAGCCTGACCCTCACCCGTCCCCTAATCCTAACCCGTACGCTGACACTGACCCGCGCCCTCACACGTACGCTCCCCCTAAAGCGTTGTCGTACCCTCACCTGGACCCTAAACCGTCCCCGTCCCCTAACCCTAACCCTAGCCCGAACCCTAACCCTAACCCTTCCCCGAAGCCTGACCCTCACCCGTCCCCTAATCCTAACCCGTACGCTGACACTGACCCGCGCCCTCACACGTACGCTCCCCCTAAAGCGTTGTCGTACCCTCACCTGGACCCTAAACCGTCCCCGTCCCCTAACCCTAACCCTAGCCCGAACCCTAACCCTAACCCTTCCCCGAAGCCTGACCCTCACCCGACCCCTAATCCTAACCCGTATGCTGACACTGACCGGCGCCCTCACTCGTACGCTCTCCCTAAAGCGTTGTCGTACCCTCACCTGGACCCTAAACCGTCCCCGTCCCCTAACCCTAACCCTAGCCCGAGCCCTAACCCTA
This sequence comes from Grampus griseus, assembly GCF_964374135.1. NCBI lineage: Eukaryota > Metazoa > Chordata > Mammalia > Artiodactyla > Delphinidae > Grampus > Grampus griseus. The sequence goes on along the minus strand of NW_028132982.1, from coordinate 95,037 downwards.
ACCCTTCCCCGAAGCCTGACCCTCACCCGTCCCCTAATCCTAACCCGTACGCTGACACTGACCCGCGCCCTCACACGTACGCTCCCCCTAAAGCGTTGTCGTACCCTCACCTGGATCCTAAACCGTCCCCGTCCCCTAACCCTAACCCTAGCCCGAACCCTAACCCTAACCCTTCCCCGAAGCCTGACCCTCACCCGTCCCCTAATCCTAACCCGTACGCTGACACTGACCCGCGCCCTCACACGTGCGTTCCCCCTAAAGCGTTGTCGTACCCTCACCTGGACCCTAAACCGTCCCCGTCCCCTAACCCTAACCCTAGCCCGAACCCTAACCCTAACCCTTCCCCGAAGCCTGACCCTCACCCGTCCCCTAATCCTAACCCGTACGCTGACACTGACCCGCGCCCTCACACGTACGCTCCCCCTAAAGCGTTGTCGTACCCTCACCTGGACCCTAAACCGTCCCCGTCCCCTAACCCTAACCCTAGCCCGAACCCTAACCCTAACCCTTCCCCGAAGCCTGACCCTCACCCGTCCCCTAATCCTAACCCGTACGCTGACACTGACCCGCGCCCTCACACGTACGCTCCCCCTAAAGCGTTGTCGTACCCTCACCTGGACCCTAAACCGTCCCCGTCCCCTAACCCTAACCCTAGCCCGAACCCTAACCCTAACCCTTCCCCGAAGCCTGACCCTCACCCGTCCCCTAATCCTAACCCGTACGCTGACACTGACCCGCGCCCTCACACGTACGCTCCCCCTAAAGCGTTGTCGTACCCTCACCTGGACCCTAAACCGTCCCCGTCCCCTAACCCTAACCCTAGCCCGAACCCTAACCCTAACCCTTCCCCGAAGCCTGACCCTCACCCGTCCCCTAAACCTAACCCGTACGCTGACACTGACCCGCGCCCTCACACGTACGCTCCCCCTAAAGCGTTGTCGTACCCTCACCTGGACCCTAAACCGTCCCCGTCCCCTAACCCTAACCCTAGCCGGAACCCTAACCCTAACCCTTCCCCGAAGCCTGACCCTCACCCGTCCCCTAATCCTAACCCGTACGCTGACACTGACCCGCGCCCTCACACGTACGCTCCCCCTAAAGCGTTGTCGTACCCTCACCTGGACCCTAAACCGTCCCCGTCCCCTAACCCTAACCCTAGCCCGAACCCTAACCCTAACCCTTCCCCGAAGCCTGACCCTCACCCGTCCCCTAATCCTAACCCGTACGCTGACACTGACCCGCGCCCTCACACGTACGCTCCCCCTAAAGCGTTGTCGTACCCTCACCTGGACCCTAAACCGTCCCCGTCCCCTAACCCTAACCCTAGCCCGAACCCTAACCCTAACCCTTCCCCGAAGCCTGACCCTCACCCGACCCCTAATCCTAACCCGTATGCTGACACTGACCGGCGCCCTCACTCGTACGCTCTCCCTAAAGCGTTGTCGTACCCTCACCTGGACCCTAAACCGTCCCCGTCCCCTAACCCTAACCCTAGCCCGAGCCCTAACCCTAACCCTTCCCCGAAGCCTGACCCTCACCCGTCCCCTAATCCTAACCCGTACGCTGACACTGACCCGCGCCCTCACACGTACGCTCCCCCTAAAGCATTGTCGTACCCTCACCTGGATCCTAAACCGTCCCCGTCCCCTAACCCTAACCCTAGCCCGAACCCTAACCCTAACCCTTCCCCGAAGCCTGACCCTCACCCGTCCCCTAATCCTAACCCGTACGCTGACACTGACCCGCGCCCTCACACGTGCGTTCCCCCTAAAGCGTTGTCGTACCCTCACCTGGACCCTAAACCGTCCCCGTCCCCTAACCCTAACCCTAGCCCGAACCCTAACCCTAACCCTTCCCCGAAGCCTGACCCTCACCCGTCCCCTAATCCTAACCCGTACGCTGACACTGACCCGCGCCCTCACACGTACGCTCCCCCTAAAGCGTTGTCGTACCCTCACCTGGACCCTAAACCGTCCCCGTCCCCTAACCCTAACCCTAGCCCGAACCCTAACCCTAACCCTTCCCCGAAGCCTGACCCTCACCCGTCCCCTAAACCTAACCCGTACGCTGACACTGACCCGCGCCCTCACACGTACGCTCCCCCTAAAGCGTTGTCGTACCCTCACCTGGACCCTAAACCGTCCCCGTCCCCTAACCCTAACCCTAGCCCGAACCCTAACCCTAACCCTTCCCCGAAGCCTGACCCTCACCCGTCCCCTAATCCTAACCCGTACGCTGACACTGACCCGCGCCCTCACACGTACGCTCCCCCTAAAGCGTTGTCGTACCCTCACCTGGATCCTAAACCTTCCCCGTCCCCTAACCCTAACCCTAGCCCGAACCCTAACCCTAACCCTTCCCCGAAGCCTGACCCTCACCCGTCCCCTAATCTTAACCCGTACGCTGACACTGACCCGCGCCCTCACACGTACGCTCCCCCTAAAGCGTTGTCGTACCCTCACCTAGACCCTAAACCGTCCCCGTCCCCTAACCCTAACCCTAGCCCGAACCCTAAACCTAACCCTTCCCCGAAGCCTGACCCTCACCCGTCCCATAATCCTAACCTGTACGCTGACACTGACCCGCGCCCTCAAACCTACGCTCCCCCTAAAGCTTTGTCGTACCCTCACCTGGACCCTAAACCGTCCCCGTCCCCTAACCCTAACCCTAGCCCGAACCCTAACCCTAACCCTTCCCCGAAGCCTGACCCTCACCCGTCCCCTAATCCTAACCCGTACGCTGACACTAACCCGCGCCCTCACACGTACGCTCCCCCTAAAGTGTTGTCGTACCCTCACCTGGACCCTAAACCGTCCCCGTCCCCTAACCCTAACCCTAACCCGAACCCTAACCCTAACCCTTCCCCGAAGCCTGACCCTCAGCCGTCCCCTAATCCTAACCCGTACGCTGACACTAACCCGCGCCCTCACACGTACGCTCCCCCTAAAGCGTTGTCGTACCCTCACCTGGACCCTAAACCGTCCCCGTCCCCTAACCCTAACCCTAGCCCGAACCCTAACCCTAACCCTTCCCTGAAGCCTGACCCTCACCCGTCCCCTAATCCTAACCCGTACGCTGACACTAACCCACGCCCTCACACGTACGCTCCCCCTAAAGCGTTGTCGTACCCTCACCTGGACCCTAAACCGTCCCCGTCCCCTAACCCTAACCCTAGCCCGAACCCTAACCCTAACCCTTCCCCGAAGCCTGACCCTCACCCGTCCCCTAATCCTAACCCGTACGCTGACACTAACCTGCGCCCTCACACGTACGCTCCCCCTAAAGCGTTGTCGTACCCTCACCTGGACCCTAAACCGTCCCCGTCCCCTAACCCTAACCCTAGCCCGAACCCTAACCCTAACCCTTCCCCGAAGCCTGACCCTCACCCGTCCCCTAATCCTAACCCGTACGCTGACACTAACCCACGCCCTCACACGTACGCTCCCCCTAAAGCGTTGTCGTACCCTCACCTGGACCCTAAACCGTCCCCGTCCCCTAACCCTAACCCTAGCCCGAACCCTAACCCTAACCCTTCCCCGAAGCCTGACCCTCACCCGTCCCCTAATCCTAACCCGTACGCTGACACTAACCCGCGCCCTCACACGTACGCTCCCCCTAAAGCGTTGTCGTACCCTCACCTGGACCCTAAACCGTCCCCGTCCCCTAACCCTAACCCTAGCCCGAACCCTAACCCTAACCCTTCCCCGAAGCCTGACCCTCACCCGTCCCCTAATCCTAACCCGTACGCTGACACTAACCCACGCCCTCACACGTACGCTCCCCCTAAAGCGTTGTCGTACCCTCACCTGGACCCTAAACCGTCCCCGTCCCCTAACCCTAACCCTAGACCGAACCCTAACCCTAACCCTTCCCCGAAGCCTGACCCTCACCCGTCCCCTAAACCTAACCCGTACGCTGACACTAACCCGCGCCCTCACACGTACGCTCCCCCTAAAGCGTTGTCGTACCCTCACCTGGACCCTAAACCGTCCCCGTCCCCTAACCCTAAACCTAGCCCGAACCCTAACCCTAACCCTTCCCCGAAGCCTGACCCTCACCCGTCCCCTAATCCTAACCCGTACGCTGACACTGACCCGCGCCCTCACACGTACGCTCCCCCTAAAGCATTGTCGTACCCTCACCTGGACCCTAAACCGTCCCCGTCCCCTAACCCTAACCCTAGCCCGAACCCTAACCCTAACACTTCTCCGAAGCCTGACCCTCACCCGTCCCCTAATCCTAACCCGTACGCTGACACTAACCTGTGCCCTCACACGTACGCTCCCCCTAAAGCGTTGTCGTACCCTCACCTGGACCCTAAACCGTCCCCGTCGCCTAACCCTAACCCTAGCCCGAACCCTAACCCTAACCCTTCCCCGAAGCCTGACCCTCACCCGTCCCCTAATCCTAACCCGTACGCTGACACTGACCCGCACCCTCACACGTACGCTCCCCCTAAATCATTGTCGTACCCTCACCTGGACCCTAAACCGTCCCCGTCCCCTAACCCTAACCCTAGCCCGAACCCTAACCCTAACACTTCCCCGAAGCCTAACCCTCACCCGTCCCCTAATCCTAACCCGTACGCTGACACTAACCTGCGCCCTCACACGTACGCTCCCCCTAAAGCGTTGTCGTACCCTCACCTGGACCCTAAACCGTCCCCGTCGCCTAACCCTAACCCTAGCCCGAACCCTAACCCTAACCCTTCCCCGAAGCCTGACCCTCACCCGTCCCCTTGTCCTAACCCGTACGCTGACACTGACCCGCGCCCTCACACGTACGCTCCCCCTAAAGCGTTGTCGTACCCTCACCTGGACCCTAAACCGTCCCCGTCCCCTAACCCTAACCCTAGCCCGAACCCTAACCCTAACCCTTCCCCGAAGCCTGAACCTCACCCGTTCCCTAATCCTAACCCGTACGCTGACACTGACCCGCGCCCTCACACGTACGATCCCCCTAAAGCGTTGTCGTACCCTCACCTGGACCCTAAACCGTCCCCGTCCCCTAACCCTAACCCTAGCCCGAACCCTAACCCTAACCCTTCCCCGAAGCCTGAACCTCACCCGTTCCCTAATCCTAACCCGTACGCTGACACTGACCCGCGCCCTCACACGTACGCTCCCCCTAAAGCGTTGTCGTACCCTCACCTGGACCCTAAACCGTCCCCGTCCCCTAACCCTAACCCTAGCCCGAACCCTAACCCTAACCCTTCCCCGAAGCCTGACCCTCACCCGTCCCCTAATCCTAACCCGTACGCTGACACTAACCCACGCCCTCACACGTACGCTCCACCTAAAGCGTTGTCGTACCCTCACCTGGACCCTAAACCGTCCCCGTCCCCTAACCCTAACCCTAGCCCGAACCCTAACCCTAAACCTTCCCCGAAGCCTGACCCTCACCCGTCCCCTAATCCTAACCCGTACGCTGACACTAACCCGCGCCCTCACACGTACGCTCCCCCTAAAGCGTTGTCGTACCCTCACCTGGACCCTAAACCGTCCCCGTCCCCTAACCCTAACCCTAGCCCGAACCCTAACCCTTACCCTTCCCCGAAGCCTGACCCTCACCCGTCCCCTAATCCTACCCCATACGCTGACACTAACCCACGCCCTCACACGTACGCTCCCCCTAAAGCGTTGTCGTACCCTCACCTGGACCCTAAACCGTCCCCGTCCCCTAACCCTAACCCTAGCCCGAACCCTAACCCTAACCCTTCCCCGAAGCCTGACCCTCACCCGTCCCCTAATCCTAACCCGTACGCTGACACTAACCCGCGCCCTCACACGTACGCTCCCCCTAAAGCGTTGTCGTACCCTCACCTGGACCCTAAACCGTCCCCGTCCCCTAACCCTAACCCTAGCCCGAACCCTAAACCTAACCCTTCCCCGAAGCCTGACCCTCACCCGTCCCCTAATCCTAACCCGTACGCTGACACTAACCCACGCCCTCACACGTACGCTCCCCCTAAAGCGTTGTCGTACCCTCACCTGGACCCTAAACCGTCCCCGTCCCCTAACCCTAACCCTAGCCCGAACCCTAACCCTAACCCTTCCCCGAAGCCTGACCCTCACCCGTCCCCTAATCCTAACCCGTACGCTGACACTGACCAGCGCCCTCACATGTACGCTCCCCCTAAAGCGTTGTCGTACCCTCACCTGGACCCTAAACCGTCCCCGTCCCCTAACCCTAACCCTAGCCCGAACCCTAACCCTAACCCTTCCCCGAAGCCTGACCCTCACCCGTCCCCTAATCCTAACCCGTACGCTGACACTGACCCGCGCCCTCACACGTACGCTCCCCCTAAAGCGTTGTCGTACCCTCACCTGGACCCTAAACCGTCCCCGTCCCCTAACCCTAACCCTAGCCCGAACCCTAACCCTAACCCTTCCCCGAAGCCTGACCCTCACCCGTCCCCTAATCCTAACCCGTACGCTGACACTGACCCGCGCCCTCACACGTACGCTCCCCCTAAAGCGTTGTCGTACCCTCACCTGGACCCTAAACCGTCCCCGTCCCCTAACCCTAACCCTAGCCCGAACCCTAACCCTAACCCTTCCCCGAAGCCTGACCCTCACCCGTCCCCTAATCCTAACCCGTACGCTGACACTGACCCGCGCCCTCACACGTACGCTCCCCCTAAAGCGTTGTCGTACCCTCACCTGGACCCTAAACCTTCCCCATCCCCTAACCCTAACCCTAGCCCGAACCCTAACCCTAACCCTTCCCCGAAGCCTGACCCTCACCCGTCCCCTAATCTTAACCCGTACGCTGACACTGACCCGCGCCCTCACACGTACGCTCCCCCTAAAGCGTTGTCGTACCCTCACCTAGACCCTAAACCGTCCCCGTCCCCTAACCCTAACCCTAGCCCGAACCCTAAACCTAACCCTTCCCCGAAGCCTGACCCTCACCCGTCCCCTAATCCTAACCCGTACGCTGACACTGACCCGCGCCCTCAAACCTACGCTCCCCCTAAAGCTTTGTCGTACCCTCACCTGGACCCTAAACCGTCCCCGTCCCCTAACCCTAGCCCGAACCCTAACCCTAACCCTTCCCCGAAGCCTGACCCTCACCCGTCCCCTAATCCTAACCCGTACGCTGACACTAACCCGCGCCCTCACACGTACGCTCCCCCTAAAGTGTTGTCGTACCCTCACCTGGACCCTAAACCGTCCCCGTCCCCTAACCCTAACCCTAACCCGAACCCTAACCCTAACACTTCCCCGAAGCCTGACCCTCAGCCGTCCCCTAATCCTAACCCGTACGCTGACACTAACCCGCGCCCTCACACGTACGCTCCCCCTAAAGCGTTGTCGTACCCTCACCTGGACCCTAAACCGTCCCCGTCCCCTAACCCTAACCCTAGCCCGAACCATAACCCTAACCCTTCCCCGAAGCCTGACCCTCACCCGTCCCCTAATCCTAACCCTTACGCTGACACTAACCCACGCCCTCACACGTACGCTCCCCCTAAAGCGTTGTCGTACCCTCACCTGGACCCTAAACCGTCCCCGTCCCCTAACTCTAACCCTAGCCCGAACCCTAACCCTAACCCTTCCCCGAAGCCTGACCCTCACCCGTCCCCTAATCCTAACCCGTACGCTGACACTGACCCGCGCCCTCACACGTACGCTCCCCCTAAAGCGTTGTCGTACCCTCACCTGGACCCTAAACCGTCCCCGTCCCCTAACCCTAACCCTAGCCCGAACCCTAACCCTAACCCTTCCCCGAAGCCTGACCCTCACCCGTCCCCTAATCCTAACCCGTACGCTGACACTGACCCGCGCCCTCACACGTACGCTCCCCCTAAATCATTGTCGTACCTTCACCTGGACCCTAAACCGTCCCCGTCCCCTAACCCTAACCCTAGCCCGAACCCTAACCCTAACACTTCCCCTAAGCCTGACCCTCACCCGTCCCCTAATCCTAACCCGTACGCTGACACTAACCTGCGCCCTCACACGTACGCTCCCCCTAAAGCGTTGTCGTACCCTCACCTGGACCCTAAACCGTCCCCGTCGCCTAACCCTAACCCTAGCCCGAACCCTAACCCTAACCCTTCCCCGAAGCCTGACCCTCACCCGTCCCCTAATCCTAACCCGTACGCTGACACTGACCCGCGCCCTCACACGTACGCTCCCCCTAAAGCGTTGTCGTACCCTCACCTGGACCCTAAACCGTCCCCGTCCCCTAACCCTAACCCTAGCCCGAACCCTAACCCTAACCCTTTCCCGAAGCCTGACCCTCACCCGTCCCCTAATCCTAACCCGTACGCTGACACTGACCCGCGCCCTCACACATACGCTCCCCCTAAAGCGTTGTCGTACCTTCACCTGGACCCTAAACCGTCCCCGTCCCCTAACCCTAACCCTAGCCCGAACCCTAACCCTAACCCTTCCCCGAAGCCTGACCCTCACCCGTCCCCTAATCCTAACCCGTACGCTGACACTGACCCGCGCCCTCACACGTACGCTCCCCCTAAAGCGTTGTCGTACCCTCACCTGGACCCTAAACCGTCCCCGTCCCCTAACCCTAACCCTAGCCCGAACCCTAACCCTAACCCTTCCCCGAAGCCTGACCCTCACCCGTCCCCTAATCCTAACCCGTACGCTGACACTGACCCGCGCCCTCACACGTACGCTCCCCCTAAAGCGTTGTCGTACCCTCACCTGGACCCTAAACCGTCCCCGTCCCCTAACCCTAACCCTAGCCCGAACCCTAACCCTAACCCTTCCCCGAAGCCTGAACCTCACCCGTCCCCTAATCCTAACCCGTACGCTGACACTGACCCGCGCCCTCACACGTACGCTCCCCCTAAAGCGTTGTCGTACCCTCACCTGGACCCTAAACCGTCCCCGTCCCCTAACCCTAACCCTAGCCCGAACCCTAACCCTAACCCTTCCCCGAAGCCTGACCCTCACCCGTCCCCTAATCCTAACCCGTACGCTGACACTGACCCGCGCCCTCACACGTACGCTCCCCCTAAAGCGTTGTCGTACCCTCACCTGGACCCTAAACCGTCCCCGTCCCCTAACCCTAACCCTAGCCCGAACCCTAACCCTAACCCTTCCCCGAAGCCTGACCCTCACCCGTCCCCTAATCCTAACCCGTACGCTGACACTGACCCGCGCCCTCACACGTACGCTCCCCCTAAAGCGTTGTCGTACCCTCACCTGGACCCTAAACCGTCCCCGTCCCCTAACCCTAACCCTAGCCCGAACCCTAAACCTAACCCTTCCCCGAAGCCTGACCCTCACCCGTCCCCTAATCCTAACCCGTACGCTGACACTGACCCGCGCCCTCACACGTACGCTCCCCCTAAAGCGTTGTCGTACCCTCACCTGGACCCTAAACCGTACCCGTCCCCTAACCCTAACCCTAGCCCGAACCCTAACCCTAACCCTTCCCCGAAGCCTGACACTCACCCGTCCCCTAATCCTAACCAGTACGCTGACACTGACCCGCGCCCTCACACGTACGCTCCCCCTAAAGCGTTGTCGTACCCTCACCTGGACCCTAAACCGTCCCCGTCCCCTAACCCTAACCCTAGCCCGAACCCTAACCCTAACCCTTCCCCGAAGCCTGACCCTCACCCGTCCCCTAATCCTAACCCGTACGCTGACACTGACCCGCGCCCTCACACGTACGCTCCCCCTAAAGCGTTGTCGTACCCTCACCTGGACCCTAAACCGTCCCCGTCCCCTAACCCTAACCCTAGCCCGAACCCTAACCCTAACCCTTCCCCGAAGCCTGACCCTCACCCGTCCCCTAATCCTAACCCGTACGCTGACACTGACCCGCGCTCTCACACGTACGCTCCCCCTAAAGCGTTGTCGTACCCTCACCTGGACCCTAAACCGTCCCCGTCCCCTAACCCTAACCCTAGCCCGAACCCTAACCCTAACCCTTCCCCGAAGCCTGACCCTCACCCGTCCCCTAATCCTAACCCGTACGCTGACACTGACCCGCGCCCTCACACGTACGCTCCCCCTAAAGCATTGTCGTACCCTCACCTGGACCCTAAACCGTCCCCGTCCCCTAACCCTAACCCTAGCCCGAACCCTAACCCTAACCCTTCCCCGAAGCCTGACCCTCACCCGTCCCCTAATCCTAACCCGTACGCTGACACTGACCCGCGCCCTCACACGTACGCTCCCCCTAAAGCGTTGTCGTACCCTCACCTGGACCCTAAACCGTCCCCGTCCCCTAACCCTAACCCTAGCCCGAACCCTAACCCTAACCCTTCCCCGAAGCCTGACCCTCACCCGTCCCCTAATCCTAACCCGTACGCTGATCCTGACCCGCGCCCTCACACGTACGCTCCCCCTAAAGCGTTGTCGTACCCTCACCTGGACCCTAAACCGTCCCCGTCCCCTAACCCTAACCCTAGCCCGAACCCTAACCCTAACCCTTCCCCGAAGCCTGACCCTCACCCGTCCCCTAATCCTAACCCGTACGCTGACACTGACCCGCGCCCTCACACGTACGCTCCCCCTAAAGCGTTGTCGTACCCTCACCTGGACCCTAAACCGTCCCCGTCCCCTAACCCTAACCCTAGCCCGAACCCTAACCCTAACCCTTCCCCGAAGCCTGACCCTCACCCGTCCCCTAATCCTAACCCGTACGCTGACACTGACCCGCGCCCTCACACGTATGCTCCCCCTAAAGCGTTGTCGTACCCTCACCTGGACCCTAAGCCGTCCCCGTCCCCTAACCCTAACCCTAGCCCGAACCCTAACCCTAACCCTTCCCCGAAGCCTGACTCTCACCCGTCCCCTAATCCTAACCCGTACGCTGACACTGACCCGCGCCCTCACACGTACGCTCCCCCTAAAACGTTGTCGTACCCTCACCTGGACCCTAAACCGTCCCCGTCCCCTAACCCTAACCCTAGCCCGAACCCTAACCCTAACCCTTCCCCGAAGCCTGACCCTCACCCGTCCCCTAATCCTAACCCGTACGCTGACACTGACCCGCGCCCTCACACGTACGCTCCCCCTAAAGCGTTGTCGTACCCTCACCTGGACCCTAAACCGTCCCCGTCCCCTAACCCTAACCCTAGCCCGAACCCTAACCCTAACCCTTCCCCGAAGCCTGACCCTCACCCGTCCCCTAATCCTAACCCGTACGCTGACACTGACCCGCGCCCTCACACGTACGCTCCCCCTAAAGCGTTGTCGTACCCTCACCTGGACCCTAAGCCGTCCCCGTCCCCTAACCCTAACCCTAGCCCGAATCCTAACCCTAACCCTTCCCCGAAGCCTGACCCTCACCCGTCCCCTAATCCTAACCCGTACGCTGACACTGACCCGCGCCCTCACACGTACGCTCCCCCTAAAACGTTGTCGTACCCTCACCTGGACCCTAAACCGTCCCCGTCCCCTAACCCTAACCCTAGCCCGAACCCTAACCCTAACCCTTCCCCGAAGCCTGACCCTCACCCGTCCCCTAATCCTAACCCGTACGCTGACACTGACCCGCGCCCTCACATGTACGCTCCCCCTAAAGCTTTGTCGTACCCTCACCTGGACCCTAAACCGTCCCCGTCCCCTAACCCTAACCCTAGCCCGAACCCTAACCCTAACCCTTCCCCGAAGCCTGACCCTCACCCGTCCCCTAATCCTAACCCGTACGCTGACACTGACCCGCGCCCTCACACGTACGCTCCCCCTAAAGCGTTGTCGTACCCTCACCTGGACCCTAAACCGTCCCCGTCCCCTAACCCTAACCCTAGCCCGAACCCTAACCCTAACCCTTCCCCGAAGCCTGACCCTCACCCGTCCCCTAATCCTAACCCGTACGCTGACACTGACCCGCGCCCTCACACGTACGCGCCCCCTAAAGCGTTGTCGTACCCTCACCTGGACCCTAAACCGTCCCCGTCCCCTAAACCTAACCCTAGCCCGAACCCTAACCCTAACCCTTCCCCGAAGCCTGACCCTCACCCGTCCCCTAATCCTAACCCGTACGCTGACACTGACCCGCGCCCTCACACGTACACTCCCCCTAAAGCGTTGTCGTACCCTCACCTGGACCCTAAACCGTCCCCGTCCCCTAACCCTAACCCTAGCCCGAAACCTAACCCTAACCCTTCCCCGAAGCCTGACCCTCACCCGTCCCCTAATCCTAACCTGTACGCTGACACTGACCCGCGCCCTCACACGTACGCTCCCCCTAAAGCGTTGTCGTACCCTCACCTGGACCCTAAACCGTCCCCGTCCCCTAACCCTAACCCTAGCCCGAACCCTAACCCTAACCCTTCCCCGAAGCCTGACCCTCACCCGTCCCCTAATCCTAACCCGTACGCTGACACTGACCCGCGCCCTCACACGTACGCGCCCCCTAAAGCGTTGTCGTACCCTCACCTGGACCCTAAACCGTCCCCGTCCCCTAACCCTAACCCTAGCCCGAACCCTAACCCTAACCCTTCCCCGAAGCCTGACCCTCACCCGTCCCCTAATCCTAACCCGTATGCTGACACTGACCCGCGCCCTCACACGTACGCTCCCCCTAAAGCGTTGTCGTACCCTCACCTGGACCCTAAACCGTCCCCGTCCCCTAACCCTAACCCTGGCCCGAACCCTAACCCTAACCCTTCCCCGAAGCCTGACCCTCACCCGTCCCCTAATCCTAACCCGTACGCTGACACTGACCCGCGCCCTCACACGTACGCTCCCCCTAAAGCGTTGTCGTACCCTCACCTGGACCCTAAACCGTCCCCGTCCCCTAACCCTACACCTAGCCCGAACCCTAACCCTAACCCTTCCCCGAAGCCTGACCCTCACCCGTCCCCTAATCCTAACCCGTACGCTGACACTGACCCGCGCCCTCACACGTACGCTCCCCCTAAAGCGTTGTCGTACCCTCACCTGGACCCTAAACCGTCCCCGTCCCCTAACCCTAACCCTAGCCCGAACCCTAACCCTAACCCTTCCCCGAAGCCTGACCCTCACCCGTCCCCTAATCCTAACCCGTACGCTGACACTGACCCGCGCCCTCAAACGTACGCTCCCCCTAAAGCGTTGTCGTACCCTCACCTGGACCCTAAACCGTCCCCGTCCCCTAACCCTAACCCTAGCCCGAACCCTAACCCTAACCCTTCCCCGAAGCCTGACCCTCACCCGTCCCCTAATCCTAACCCGTACGCTGACACTGACCCGCGCCCTCACACGTACGCTCCCCCTAAAGCGCTGTCGTACCCTCACCTGGACCCTAAACCGTCCCCGTCCCCTAACCCTAACCCTAGCCCGAACCCTAACCCTAACCCTTCCCCGAAGCCTGACCCTCACCCGTCCCCTAATCCTAACCCGTACGCTGACACTGACCCGCGCCCTCACACGTACGCTCCCCCTAAAGCGTTGTCGTACCTTCACCTGGACCCTAAACCGTCCCCGTCCCCTAACCCTAACCCTAGCCCGAACCCTAACCCTAACCCTTCCCCGAAGCCTGACCCTCACCCGTCCCCTAATCCTAACCCGTACGCTGACACTGACCCGCGCCCTCACACGTACGCTCCCCCTAAAGCGTTGTCGTACCCTCACCTGGACCCTAAACCGTCCCCGTCCCCTAACCCTAACCCTAGCCCGAACCCTAACCCTAACCCTTCCCCGAAGCCTGACCCTCACCCGTCCCCTAATCCTAACCCGTACGCTGACACTGACCCGCGCCCTCACACGTACGCTCCCCCTAAAGCGTTGTCGTACCCTCACCTGGACCCTAAACCGTCCCCGTCCCCTAACCCTAACCCTAGCCCGAACCCTAACCCTAACCCTTCCCCGAAGCCTGACCCTCACCCGTCCCCTAATCCTAACCCGTACGCTGACACTGACCCGCGCCCTCACACGTACGCTCCCCCTAAAGCGTTGTCGTACCCTCACCTGGACCCTAAACCGTCCCCGTCCCCTAACCCTAACCCTAGCCCGAACCCTAACCCTAACCCTTCCCCGAAGCCTGACCCTCACCCGTCCCCTAATCCTAAACCGTACGCTGACACTAACCCGCGCCCTCACACGTACGCTCCCCCTAAAGCGTTGTCGTACCCTCACCTGGACCCTAAACCGTCCCCGTCCCCTAACCCTAACCCTAGCCCGAACACTAACCCTAACACTTCCCCGAAGCCTGACCCTCACCCGTCTCCTAATCCTAACCCGTACGCTGACACTAACCCGCGCCCTCACACGTACGCTCCCCCTAAAGCGTTGTGGTACCCTCACCTGGACCCTAAACCGTCCCCGTCCCCTAACCCTAACCCTAGCCCGAACCCTAACCCTAACCCTTCCCCGAAGCCTGACCCTCACCTGTCCCCTAATCCTAACCCGTACGCTGACACTGACCAACGCCCTCACAAATACGCTCCACCTAAAGCGTTGTCGTACCCTCACCTGGACCCTAAACCGTCCCCGTCCCCTAACCCTATCCCTAGCCCGAACCCTAACCCTAACCCTTCCCCGAAGCCTGACCCTCACCCGTCCCCTAATCCTAACCCGTACGCTGACACTGACCCGCGCCCTCACACGTACGCTCCCCCTAAAGCGTTGTCGTACCCTCACCTGGACCCTAAACCGTCCCCGTCCCCTAACACTAACCCTAGCCCGAACCCTAACCCTAACCCTTCCCCAAAGCCTGACCCTCACCCGTCCCCTAATCCTAACCCGTACGCTTACACTGACCCGCGCCCTCAAACCTACGCTCCCCCTAAAGCGTTGTGGTACCCTCACCTGAACCCTAAACCGTCCCCGTCCTCTAACCCTAACCCTAGCCCGAACCCTAACCCTAACCCTTTCCCGAAGCCTGACCCTCACCCGTCCCCTAATCCTAAACCGTACGCTGACACTAACCCGCGCCCTCACACGTACGCTCCCCCTAAAGCGTTGTCGTACCCTCACCTGGACCCTAAACCGTCCCCGTCCCCTAACCCTAACCCTAGCCCGAACACTAACCCTAACACTTCCCCGAAGCCTGACCCTCACCCGTCTCCTAATCCTAACCCGTACGCTGACACTAACCCGCGCCCTCACACGTACGCTCCCCCTAAAGCGTTGTGGTACCCTCACCTGGACCCTAAACCGTCCCCGTCCCCTAACCCTAACCCTAGCCCGAACCCTAACCCTAACCCTTCCCCGAAGCCTGACCCTCACCCGTCCCCTAATCCTAACCCGTACGCTGACACTGACCAACGCCCTCACAAATACGCTCCACCTAAAGCGTTGTCGTACCCTCACCTGGACCCTAAACCGTCCCCGTCCCCTAACCCTATCCCTAGCCCGAACCCTAACCCTAACACTTCCCCGAAGCCTGACCTTCACCCGTCCCCTAATCCTAACACGTACGCTGACACTAACCCGCGCCCTCACACGTACGCTCCCCCTAAAGCGTTGTCGTACCCTCACCTGGACCCTAAACCGTCCCCGTCCCCTAACCCTAACCCTAGCCCGAACCCTAACCCTAACCCTTCCCCGAAGCCTGACCCTCACCCGTCCCCTAATCCTAACCCGTACGCTGACACTGACCCGCGCCCTCACACGTACGCTCCCCCTAAAGCGTTGTCGTACCCTCACCTGGACCCTAAACCGTCCCCGTCCCCTAACCCTAACCCTAGCCCGAACCCTAACCCTAACCCTTCCCCGAAGCCTGACCCTCACCCGTCCCCTAATCCTAACCCGTACGCTGACACTGACCCGTGCCCTCACACGTACGCTCCCCCTAAAGCGTTGTCGTACCCTCACCTGGACCCTAAACCGTCCCCGTCCCCTAACCCTAACCCTAGCCCGAACCCTAACCCTAACCCTTCCCCGAAGCCTGACCCTCACCCGTCCCCTAATCCTAACCCGTACGCTGACACTGACCCGCGCCCTCACACGTACGCTCCCCCTAAAGCGTTGTCGTACCCTCACCTGGACCCTAAACCGTCCCCGTCCCCTAACCCTAACCCTAGCCCGAACCCTAACCCTAACCCTTCCCCGAAGCCTGACCCTCACCCGTCCCCTAATCCTAACCCGTACGCTGACACTGACCCGCGCCCTCACACGTACGCTCCCCCTAAAGCGTTGTCGTTCCCTCACCTGGACCCTAAACCGTCCCCGTCCCCTAACCCTAACCCTAGCCCGAACCCTAACCCTAACCCTTCCCCAAAGCCTGACCCTCACCCGTCCCCTAATCCTAACCCGTACGCTTACACTGACCCGCGCCCTCAAACCTACACTCCCCCTAAAGCGTTGTGGTACCCTCACCTGGACCCTAAACCGTCCCCGTCCCCTAACCCTAACCCTAGCCCGAACCCTAACCCTAACCGTTCCCCGAAGCCTGACCCTCACCCGTCCCCTAATCCTAAACCGTACGCTGACACTGACCCGCGCCCTCACACGTACGCTCCCCCTAAAGCGTTGTCGTACCCTCACCTGGACCCTAAACCGTCCCCGTCCCCTAAACCTAACCCTAGCCCGAACACTAACCCTAACACTTCCCCGAAGCCTGACCCTCACCCGTCTCCTAATCGTAACCCGTACGCTGACACTAACCCGCGCCCTCACACGTACGCTCCCCCTAAAGCGTTGTGGTACCCTCACCTGGACCCTAAACCGTCCCCGTCCCCTAACCCTAACCCTATCCCGAACCCTAACCCTAACCCTTCCCCGAAGCCTGACCCTCACCCGTCCCCTAATCCTAACCTGTACGCTGACACTGACCAACGCCCTCACAAATACGCTCCACCTAAAGCGTTGTCGTACCCTCACCTGGACCCTAAATCGTCCCCGTCCCCAACCCTATCCCTAGCCCGAACCCTAACCCTAACACTTCCCCGAAGCCTGACCTTCACCCGTCCCCTAATCCTAACCCGTACGCTGACGCTAACCCGCGCCCTCACACGTACGCTCCCCCTAAAGCGTTGTCGTACCCTCACCTGGACCCTAAACCGTCCCCGTCCCCTAACCCTAACCCTAGCCCGAACCCTAACCCTAACCCTTCCCCGAAGCCTGACCCTCACCCGTCCCCTAATCCTAACCCGTACGCTGACACTGACCCGCGCCCTCACACGTACGCTCCCCCTAAAGCGTTGTCGTACCCTCACCTGGACCCTAAACCGTCCCCGTCCCCTAACCCTAACCCTAGCCCGAACCCTAACCCTAACCCTTCCCCGAAGCCTGACCCTCACCCGTCCCCTAATCCTAACCCGTACGCTGACACTGACCCCGCGCCCTCACACGTACGCTCCCCCTAAATCATTGTCGTACCTTCACCTGGACCCTAAACCGTCCCCGTCCCCTAACCCTAACCCTAGCCCGAACCCTAACCCTAACACTTCCCCGAAGCCTGACCCTCACCCGTCCCCTAATCCTAACCCGTACGCTGACACTAACCTGCGCCCTCACACGTACGCTCCCCCTAAAGCGTTGTCGTACCCTCACCTGGACCCTAAACCGTCCCCGTCGCCTAACCCTAACCCTAGCCCGAACCCTAACCCTAACCCTTCCCCGAAGCCTGACCCTCACCCGTCCCCTAATCCTAACCCGTACGCTGACACTGACCCACGCCCTCACACGTACGCTCCCCCTAAAGCGTTGTCGTACCCTCACCTGGACCCTAAACCGTCCCCGTCCCCTAACCCTAACCCTAGCCCGAACCCTAACCCTAACCCTTTCCCGAAGCCTGACCCTCACCCGTCCCCTAATCCTAACCCGTACGCTGACACTGACCCGCGCCCTCACACGTACGCTCCCCCTAAAGCGTTGTCGTACCTTCACCTGGACCCTAAACCGTCCCCGTCCCCTAACCCTAACCCTAGCCCGAACCCTAACCCTAACCCTTCCCCGAAGCCTGACCCTCACCCGTCCCCTAATCCTAACCCGTACGCTGACACTGACCCGCGCCCTCACACGTACGCTCCCCCTAAAGCGTTGTCGTACCCTCACCTGGACCCTAAACCGTCCCCGTCCCCTAACCCTAACCCTAGCCCGAACCCTAACCCTAACCCTTCCCCGAAGCCTGACCCTCACCCGTCCCCTAATCCTAACCCGTACGCTGACACTGACCCGCGCCCTCACACGTACGCTCCCCCTAAAGCGTTGTCGTACCCTCACCTGGACCCTAAACCGTCCCCGTCCCCTAACCCTAACCCTAGCCCGAACCCTAACCCTAACCCTTCCCCGAAGCCTGAACCTCACCCGTCCCCTAATCCTAACCCGTACGCTGACACTGACCCGCGCCCTCACACGTACGCTCCCCCTAAAGCGTTGTCGTACCCTCACCTGGACCCTAAACCGTCCCCGTCCCCTAACCCTAACCCTAGCCCGAACCCTAACCCTAACCCTTCCCCGAAGCCTGACCCTCACCCGTCCCCTAATCCTAACCCGTACGCTGACACTGACCCGCGCCCTCACACGTACGCTCCCCCTAAAGCGTTGTCGTACCCTCACCTGGACCCTAAACCGTCCCCGTCCCCTAACCCTAACCCTAGCCCGAACCCTAACCCTAACCCTTCCCCGAAGCCTGAACCTCACCCGTCCCCTAATCCTAACCCGTACGCTGACACTGACCCGCGCCCTCACACGTACGCTCCCCCTAAAGCATTGTCGTACCCTCACCTGGACCCTAAACCGTCCCCGTCCCCTAACCCTAACCCTAGCCCGAACCCTAACCCTAACCCTTCACCGAAGCCTGACCCTCACCCGTCCCCTAATCCTAACCCGTACGCTGACACTGACCCGCGCCCTCACACGTACGCTCCCCCTAAAGCGTTGTCGTACCCTCACCTGGACCCTAAACCGTACCCGTCCCCTAACCCTAACCCTAGCCCGAACCCTAACCCTAACCCTTCCCCGAAGCCTGACACTCACCCGTCCCCTAATCCTAACCAGTACGCTGACACTGACCCGCGCCCTCACACGTACGCTCCCCCTAAAGCGTTGTCGTACCCTCACCTGGACCCTAAACCGTCCCCGTCCCCTAACCCTAACCCTAGCCCGAACCCTAACCCTAACCCTTCCCCGAAGCCTGACCCTCACCCGTCCCCTAATCCTAACCCGTACGCTGACACTGACCCGCGCCCTCACACGTACGCTCCCCCTAAAGCGTTGTCGTACCCTCACCTGGACCCTAAACCGTCCCCGTCCCCTAACCCTAACCCTAGCCCGAACCCTAACCCTAACCCTTCCCCGAAGCCTGACCCTCACCCGTCCCCTAATCCTAACCCGTACCCTGACACTGACCCGCGCTCTCACACGTACGCTCCCCCTAAAGCGTTGTCGTACCCTCACCTGGACCCTAAACCGTCCCCGTCCCCTAACCCTAACCCTAGCCCGAACCCTAACCCTAACCCTTCCCCGAAGCCTGACCCTCACCCGTCCCCTAATCCTAACCCGTACGCTGACACTGACCCGCGCCCTCACACGTACGCTCCCCCTAAAGCGTTGTCGTACCCTCACCTGGACCCTAAACCGTCCCCGTCCCCTAACCCTAACCCTAGCCCGAACCCTAACCCTAACCCTTCCCCGAAGCCTGACCCTCACCCGTCCCCTAATCCTAACCCGTACGCTGACACTGACCCGCGCCCTCACACGTACGCTCCCCCTAAAGCGTTGTCGTACCCTCACCTGGACCCTAAACCGTCCCCGTCCCCTAACCCTAACCCTAGCCCGAACCCTAACCCTAACCCTTCCCCGAAGCCTGACACTCACCCGTCCCCTAATCCTAACCCGTACGCTGACACTGACCCGCGCCCTCACACGTACGCTCCCCCTAAAGCGTTGTCGTACCCTCACCTGGACCCTAAACCGTCCCCGTCCCCTAACCCTAACCCTAGCCCGAACCCTAACCCTAACCCTTCCCCGAAGCCTGACCCTCACCCGTCCCCTAATCCTAACCCGTACGCTGACACTGACCCGCGCCCTCACACGTACGCTCCCCTTAAAGCGTTGTCGTACCCTCACCTGGACCCTAAACCGTCCCCGTCCCCTAACCCTAACCCTAGCCCGAACCCTAACCCTAACCCTTCCCCGAAGCCTGACCCTCACCCGTCCCCTAATCCTAACCCGTACGCTGACACTGACCCGCGCCCTCACACGTACGCTCCCCCTAAAGCGTTGTCGTACCCTCACCTGGACCCTAAACCGTCCCCGGCCCCTAACCCTAACCCTAGCCCGAACCCTAACCCTAACCCTTCCCCGAAGCCTGACCCTCACCCGTCCCCTAATCCTAACCCGTACGCTGACACTGACCCGCGCCCTCACACGTACGCTCCCCCTAAAGCGTTGTCGTACCCTCACCTGGACCCTAAACCGTCCCCGTCCCCTAACCCTAACCCTAGCCCGAACCCTAACCCTAACCCTTCCCCGAAGCCTGACCCTCACCCGTCCCCTAATCCTAACCCGTACGCTGACACTGACCCGCGCCCTCACACGTACGCTCCCCCTAAAGCGTTGTCGTACCCTCACCTGGACCCTAAACCGTCCCCGTCCCCTAACCCTAACCCTAGCCCGAACCCTAACCCTAACCCTTCCCCGAAGCCTGACCCTCACCCGTCCCCTAATCCTAACCCGTACGCTGACACTGACCCGCGCCCTCACACGTACGCTCCCCCTAAAGCGTTGTCGTACCCTCACCTGGACCCTAAACCGTCCCCGTCCCCTAACCCTAACCCTAGCCCGAACCCTAACCCTAACCCTTCCCCGAAGCCTGACCCTCACCCGTCCCCTAATCCTAACCCGTACGCTGACACTGACCCGCGCCCTCACACGTATGCTCCCCCTAAAGCGTTGTCGTACCCTCACCTGGACCCTAAGCCGTCCCCGTCCCCTAACCCTAACCCTAGCCCGAACCCTAACCCTAACCCTTCCCCGAAGCCTGACCCTCACCCGTCCCCTAATCCTAACCCGTACGCTGACACTGACCCGCGCCCTCACACGTACGTTCCCCCTAAAACGTTGTCGTACCCTCACCTGGACCCTAAACCGTCCCCGTCCCCTAACCCTAACCCTAGCCCGAACCCTAACCCTAACCCTTCCCCGAAGCCTGACCCTCACCCGTCCCCTAATCCTAACCCGTACGCTGACACTGACCCGCGCCCTCACACGTACGCTCCCCCTAAAGCGTTGTCGTACCCTCACCTGGACCCTAAACCGTCCCCGTCCCCTAACCCTAACCCTAGCCCGAACCCTAACCCTAACCCTTCCCCGAAGCCTGACCCTCACCCGTCCCCTAATCCTAACCCGTACGCTGACACTGACCCGCGCCCTCACTCATACGCTCTCCCTAAAGCGTTGTCGTACCCTCACCTGGACCCTAAACCGTCCCCGTCCCCTAACCCTAACCCTAGCCCGAGCCCTAACCCTAACCCTTCCCCGAAGCCTGACCCTCACCCGTCCCCTAATCCTAACCCGTACGCTGACACTGACCCGCGCCCTCACACGTACGCTCCCCCTAAAGCGTTGTCGTACCCTCACCTGGACCCTAAACCGTCCCCGTCCCCTAACCCTAACCCTAGCCCGAACCCTAACCCTAACCCTTCCCCGAAGCCTGACCCTCACCCGTCCCCTAATCCTAACCCGTACGCTGACACTGACCCGCGCCCTCACTCATACGCTCTCCCTAAAGCGTTGTCGTACCCTCACCTGGACCCTAAACCGTCCCCGTCCCCTAACCCTAACCCTAGCCCGAGCCCTAACCCTAACCCTTCCCCGAAGCCTGACCCTCACCCGTCCCCTAATCCTAACCCGTACGCTGACACTGACCCGCGCCCTCACACGTACGCTCCCCCTAAAGCGTTGTCGTACCCTCACCTGGACCCTAAACCGTCCCCGTCCCCTAACCCTAACCCTAGCCTGAACCCTAACCCTAACCCTTCCCCGAAGCCTGACCCTCACCCGTCCCCTAATCCTAACCCGTACGCTGACACTGACCGGCGCCCTCACTCATACGCTCTCCCTAAAGCGTTGTCGTACCCTCACCTGGACCCTAAACCGTCCCCGTCCCCTAACCCTAACCCTAGCCCGAGCCCTAACCCTAACCCTTCCCCGAAGCCTGACCCTCACCCGTCCCCTAATCCTAACCCGTACGCTGACACTGACCCGCGCCCTCACACGTACGCTCCCCCTAAAGCGTTGTCGTACCCTCACCTGGACCCTAAACCGTCCCCGTCCCCTAACCCTAACCCTAGCCCGAACCCTAACCCTAACCCTTCCCCGAAGCCTGACCCTCACCCGTCCCCTAATCCTAACCCGTACGCTGACACTGACCGGCGCCCTCACTCATACGCTCTCCCTAAAGCGTTGTCGTACCCTCACCTGGACCCTAAACCGTCCCCGTCCCCTAACCCTAACCCTAGCCCGAGCCCTAACCCTAACCCTTCCCCGAAGCCTGACCCTCACCCGTCCCCTAATCCTAACCCGTACGCTGACACTGACCCGCGCCCTCACACGTACGCTCCCCCTAAAGCGTTGTCGTACCCTCACCTGGACCCTAAACCGTCCCCGTCCCCTAACCCTAACCCTAGCCCGAACCCTAACCCTAACCCTTCCCCGAAGCCTGACCCTCACCCGTCCCCTAATCCTAACCCGTACGCTGACACTGACCCGCGCCCTCACACGTACGCTCCCCCTAAAGCGTTGTCGTACCCTCACCTGGACCCTAAACCGTCCCCGTCCCCTAACCCTAACCCTAGCCCGAACCCTAACCCTAAACCTTCCCCGAAGCCTGACCCTCACCCGTCCCCTAATCCTAACCCGTACGCTGACACTGACCCGCGCCCTCACACGTACGCTCCCCCTAAAGCGTTGTCGTACCCTCACCTGGACCCTAAACCGTCCCCGTCCCCTAACCCTAACCCTAGACCGAACCCTAACCCTAACCCTTCCCCGAAGCCTGACCCTCACCCGTCCCCTAATCCTAACCCGTACGCTGACACTGACCCGCGCCCTCACACGTACGCTCCCCCTAAAGCGTTGTCGTACCCTCACCTGGACCCTAAACCGTCCCCGTCCCCTAACCCTAACCCTAGCCCGAACCCTAACCCTAACCCTTCCCCAAAGCCTGACCCTCACCCGTCCCCTAAACCTAACCCGTACGCTGACACTGACCCGCGCCCTCACACGTACGCTCCCCCTAAAGCGTTGTCGTACCCTCACCTGGACCCTAAACCGTCCCCGTCCCCTAACCCTAACCCTAGCCTGAACCCTAACCCTAACCCTTCCCCGAAGCCTGACCCTCACCCGTCCCCTAATCCTAACCCGTACGCTGACACTGACCCGCGCCCTCACACGTACGCTCCCCCTAAAGCGTTGTCGTACCCTCACCTGGACCCTAAACCTTCCCCGTCCCCTAACCCTAAACCTAGCACGAACCCTAACCCTAACCCTTCCCCGAAGCCTGACCCTCACCCGTCCCCTAATCTTAACCCGTACGCTGACACTGACCCGCGCCCTCACACGTACGCTCCCCCTAAAGCGTTGTCGTACCCTCACCTAGACCCTAAACCGTCCCCGTCCCCTAACCCTAACCCTAGCCCGAACCCTAAACCTAACCCTTCCCCGAAGCCTGACCCTCACCCGTCCCCTAATCCTAACCCGTACGCTGACACTGACCCGCGCCCTCAAACCTACGCTCCCCCTAAAGCTTTGTCGTACCCTCACCTGGACCCTAAACCGTCCCCGTCCCCTAACCCTAACCCTAGCCCGAACCCTAACCCTAACCCTTCCCCGAAGCCTGACCCTCACCCGTCCCCTAATCCTAACCCGTACGCTGACACTAACCCGCGCCCTCACACGTACGCTCCCCCTAAAGTGTTGTCGTACCCTCACCTGGACCCTAAACCGTCCCCGTCCCCTAACCCTAACCCTAACCCGAACCCTAACCCTAACCCTTCCCCGAAGCCTGACCCTCAGCCGTCCCCTAATCCTAACCCGTACGCTGACACTAACCCGCGCCCTCACACGTACGCTCCCCCTAAAGCGTTGTCGTACCCTCACCTGGACCCTAAACCGTCCCCGTCCCCTAACCGTAACCCTAGCCCGAACCCTAACCCTAACCCTTCCCCGAAGCCTGACCCTCACACGTCCCCTAATCCTAACCCGTACGCTGACACTAACCCACGCCCTCACACGTACGCTCCCCCTAAAGCGTTGTCGTACCCTCACCTGGACCCTAACCCGTCCCCGTCCCCTAACCCTAACCCTAGCCCGAACCCTAACCCTAACCCTTCCCCGAAGCCTGACCCTCACCCGTCCCCTAATCCTAACCCGTACGCTGACACTAACCCGCGCCCTCACACGTACGCTCCCCCTAAAGCGTTGTCGTACCCTCACCTGGACCATAAACCCTCCCCGTCCCCTAACCCTAACCCTAGCCCGAACCCTAACCCTAACCCTTCCCCGAAGCCTGACCCTCACCCGTCCCCTAATCCTAACCCGTACGCTGACACTGACCCGCGCCCTCACACGTACGCTCCCCCTAAAGCGTTGTCGTACCCTCACCTGGACCCTAAACCGTCCCCGTCCCCTAACCCTAACCCTAGCCCGAACCCTAACCCTAACCCTTCCCCGAAGCCTGACCCTCACCCGTCCCCTAATCCTAACCCGTACGCTGACACTGACCCGCGCCCTCACACGTACGCTCCCCCTAAAGCGTTGTCGTACCCTCACCTGGACCCTAAACCGTCCCCGTCCCCTAACCCTAACCCTAGCCCGAACCCTAACCCTAACCCTTCCCCGAAGCCTGACCCTCACCCGTCCCCTAATCCTAACCCGTACGCTGACACTGACCGGCGCCCTCACTCGTACGCTCTCCCTAAAGCGTTGTCGTACCCTCACCTGGACCCTAAACCGTCCCCGTCCCCTAACCCTAACCCTAGCCCGAGCCCTAACCCTAACCCTTCCCCGAAGCCTGACCCTCACCCGTCCCCTAATCCTAACCCGTACGCTGACACTGACCCGCGCCCTCACACGTGCGCTCCCCCTAAAGCGTTGTCGTACCCTCACCTGGACCCTAAACCGTCCCCGTCCCCTAACCCTAACCCTAGCCCGAACCCTAACCCTAACCCTTCCCCGAAGCCTGACACTCACCCGTCCCCTAATCCTAACCCGTATGCTGACACTGACCCGCGCCCTCACACGTACGCTCCCCCTAAAGCGTTGTCGTACCCTCACCTGGACCCTAAACCGTCCCCGTCCCCTAACCCTAACCCTAGCCCGAACCCTAACCCTAACCCTTCCCCGAAGCCTGACCCTCACCCGTCCCCTAAACCTAACCCGTACGCTGACACTGACCCGCGCCCTCACACGTACGCTCCCCCTAAAGCGTTGTCGTACCCTCACCTGGACCCTAAACCGTCCCCGTCCCCTAACCCTAACCCTAGCCCGAACCCTAACCCTAACCCTTCCCCGAAGCCTGACCCTCACCCGTCCCTTAATCCTAACCCGTACGCTGACACTGACCCGCGCCCTCACATGTACGCTCCCCATAAAGCGTTGTCGTACCCTCACCTGGACCCTAAACCGTCCCCGTTCCCTAACCCTAACCCTAGCCCGAACCCTAACCCTAACCCTTCCCCGAAGCCTGACCCTCACCCGTCCCCTAATCCTAACCCGTACGCTGACACTGACCCGCGCCCTCACACGTACGCTCCCCCTAAAGCGTTGTCGTACCCTCACCTGGACCCTAAACCGTCCCCGTCCCCTAACCCTAACCCTAGCCCGAACCCTAACCCTAACCCTTCCCCGAAACCTGACCCTCACCCATCCCCTAATCCTAACCCGTACGCTGACACTGACCCGCGCCCTCACACGTACGCTCCCCCTAAAGCGTTGTCGTACCCTCACCTGGACCCTAAACCGTCCCCGTCCCCTAACCCTAACCCTAGCCCGAACCCTAACCCTAACCCTTCCCCGAAGCCTGACCCTCACCCGTCCCCTAATCCTAACCCGTACGCTGACACTGACCCGCGCCCTCACACGTACGCTCCCCCTAAAGCGTTGTCGTATCCTCACCTGGACCCTAAACCGTCCCCGTCCCCTAACCCTAACCCTAGCCCGAACCCTAACCCTAACCCTTCCCCGAAGCCTGACCCTCACCCGTCCCCTAATCCTAACCCGTACGCTGACACTGACCCGCGCCCTCACACGTACGCTCCCCCTAAAGCGTTGTCGTACCCTCACCTGGACCCTAAACCGTCCCCGTCCCCTAACCCTAACCCTAGCCCGAACCCTAACCCTAACCCTTCCCCGAAGCCTGACCCTCACCCGACCCCTAATCCTAACCCGTATGCTGACACTGACCGGCGCCCTCACTCGTACGCTCTCCCTAAAGCGTTGTCGTACCCTCACCTGGACCCTAAACCGTCCCCGTCCCCTAACCCTAACCCTAGCCCGAGCCCTAACCCTAACCCTTCCCCGAAGCCTGACCCTCACCCGTCCCCTAATCCTAACCCGTACGCTGACACTGACCCGCGCCCTCACACGTACGCTCCCCCTAAAGCGTTGTCGTACCCTCACCTGGACCCTAAACCGTCCCCGTCCCCTAACCCTAACCCTAGCCCGAACCCTAACCCTAACCCTTCCCCGAAGCCTGACCCTCACCCGTCCCCTAATCCTAACCCGTACGCTGACACTGACCCGCGCCCTCACACGTGCGTTCCCCCTAAAGCGTTGTCGTACCCTCACCTGGACCCTAAACCGTCCCCGTCCCCTAACCCTAACCCTAGCCCGAACCCTAACCCTAACCCTTCCCCGAAGCCTGACCCTCACCCGTCCCCTAATCCTAACCCGTACGCTGACACTGACCGGCGCCCTCACTCATACGCTCTCCCTAAAGCGTTGTCGTACCCTCACCTGGACCCTAAACCGTCCCCGTCCCCTAACCCTAACCCTAGCCCGAGCCCTAACCCTAACCCTTCCCCGAAGCCTGACCCTCACCCGTCCCCTAATCCTAACCCGTACGCTGACACTGACCCGCGCCCTCACACGTACGCTCCCCCTAAAGCGTTGTCGTACCCTCACCTGGATCCTAAACCGTCCCCGTCCCCTAAACCTAACCCTAGCCCGAACCCTAACCCTAACACTTCCCCGAAGCCTGACCCTCACCCATCCCCTAATCCTAACCCGTACGCTGACACTGACCCGCGCCCTCACACGTGCGCTCCCCCTAAAGCGTTGTCGTACCCTCACCTGGACCCTAAACCGTCCCCATCCCCTAACCCTAACCCTAGCCCGAACCCTAACCCTAACCCTTCCCCGAAGCCTGACCCTCACCCGTCCCCTAATCCTAACCCGTACGCTGACACTGACCCGCGCCCTCACACGTACGCTCCCCCTAAAGCGTTGTCGTACCCTCACCTGGACCCTAAACCGTCCCCGTCCCCTAACCCTAACCCTAGCCCGAACCCTAACCCTAACCCTTCCCCGAAGCCTGACCCTCACCCGTCCCTTAATCCTAACCCGTACGCTGACACTGACCCGCGCCCTCACACGTGCGTTCCCCCTAAAGCGTTGTCGTACCCTCACCTGGACCCTAAACCGTCCCCGTCCCCTAACCCTAACCCTAGCCCGAACCCTAACCCTAACCCTTCCCCGAAGCCTGACCCTCACCCGTCCCCTAATCCTAACCCGTACGCTGACACTGACCGGCGCCCTCACTCATACGCTCTCCCTAAAGCGTTGTCGTACCCTCACCTGGACCCTAAACCGTCCCCGTCCCCTAACCCTAACCCTAGCCCGAGCCCTAACCCTAACCCTTCCCCGAAGCCTGACCCTCACCCGTCCCCTAATCCTAACCCGTACGCTGACACTGACCCGCGCCCTCACACGTACGCTCCCCCTAAAGCGTTGTCGTACCCTCACCTGGATCCTAAACCGTCCCCGTCCCCTAACCCTAACCCTAGCCCGAACCCTAACCCTAACCCTTCCCCGAAGCCTGACCCTCACCCATCCCCTAATCCTAACCCGTACGCTGACACTGACCCGCGCCCTCACACGTGCGCTCCCCCTAAAGCGTTGTCGTACCCTCACCTGGACCCTAAACCGTCCCCGTCCCCTAACCCTAACCCTAGCCCGAACCCTAACCCTAACCCTTCCCCGAAGCCTGACCCTCACCCGTCCCCTAATCCTAACCCGTACGCTGACACTGACCCGCGCCCTTACACGTACGCTCCCCCTAAAGCGTTGTCGTACCCTCACCTGGACCCTAAACCGTCCCCGTCCCCTAACCCTAACCCTAGCCCGAACCCTAACCCTAACCCTTCCCCGAAGCCTGACCCTCACCCGTCCCCTAATCCTAACCCGTACGCTGACACTGACCCGCGCCCTCACACGTACGCTCCCCCTAAAGCGTTGTCGTACCCTCACCTGGACCCTAAACCGTCCCCGTCCCCTAACCCTAACCCTAGCCCGAACCCTAACCCTAACCCTTCCCCGAAGCCTGACCCTCACCCGTCCCCTAATCCTAACCCGTACGCTGACACTGACCCGCGCCCTCACACGTACGCTCCCCCTAAAGCGTTGTCGTACCCTCACCTGGACCCTAAACCGTCCCCGTCCCCTAACCCTAACCCTAGCCCGAACCCTAACCCTAACCCTTCCCCAAAGCCTGACCCTCACCCGTCCCCTAAACCTAACCCGTACGCTGACACTGACCCGCGCCCTCACACGTACGCTCCCCCTAAAGCGTTGTCGTTCCCTCACCTGGACCCTAAACCGTCCCCGTCCCCTAACCCTAACCCTAGCCCGAACCCTAACCCTAACCCTTCCCCGAAGCCTGACCCTCACCCGTCCCTTAATCCTAACCCGTACGCTGACACTGACCCGCGCCCTCACACGTGCGTTCCCCCTAAAGCGTTGTCGTACCCTCACCTGGACCCTAAACCGTCCCCGTCCCCTAACCCTAACCCTAGCCCGAACCCTAACCCTAACCCTTCCCCGAAGCCTGACCCTCACCCGTCCCCTAATCCTAACCCGTACGCTGACACTGACCGGCGCCCTCACTCATACGCTCTCCCTAAAGCGTTGTCGTACCCTCACCTGGACCCTAAACCGTCCCCGTCCCCTAACCCTAACCCTAGCCCGAGCCCTAACCCTAACCCTTCCCCGAAGCCTGATCCTCACCCGTCCCCTAATCCTAACCCGTACGCTGACACTGACCCGCGCCCTCACACGTACGCTCCCCCTAAAGCGTTGTCGTACCCTCACCTGGATCCTAAACCGTCCCCGTCCCCTAACCCTAACCCTAGCCCGAACCCTAACCCTAACCCTTCCCCGAAGCCTGACCCTCACCCATCCCCTAATCCTAACCCGTACGCTGACACTGACCCGCGCCCTCACACGTGCGCTCCCCCTAAAGCGTTGTCGTACCCTCACCTGGACCCTAAACCGTCCCCGTCCCCTAACCCTAACCCTAGCCCGAACCCTAACCCTAACCCTTCCCCGAAGCCTGACCCTCACCCGTCCCCTAATCCTAACCCGTACGCTGACACTGACCCGCGCCCTCACACGTACGCTCCCCCTAAAGCGTTGTCGTACCCTCACCTGGACCCTAAACCGTCCCCGTCCCCTAACCCTAACCCTAGCCCGAACCCTAACCCTAACCCTTCCCCGAAGCCTGACCCTCACCCGTCCCCTAAACCTAACCCGTACGCTGACACTGACCCGCGCCCTCACACGTACGCTCCCCCTAAAGCGTTGTCGTACCCTCACCTGGACCCTAAACCGTCCCCGTCCCCTAACCCTAACCCTAGCCCGAACCCTAACCCTAACCCTTCCCCGAAGCCTGACCCTCACCCGTCCCTTAATCCTAACCCGTACGCTGACACTGACCCGCGCCCTCACACGTACGCTCCCCCTAAAGCGTTGTCGTACCCTCACCTGGACCCTAAACCGTCCCCGTTCCCTAACCCTAACCCTAGCCCGAACCCTAACCCTAACCCTTCCCCGAAGCCTGACCCTCACCCGTCCCCTAATCCTAACCCGTACGCTGACACTGACCCGCGCCCTCACACGTACGCTCCCCCTAAAGCGTTGTCGTACCCTCACCTTGACCCTAAACCGTCCCCGTCCCCTAACCCTAACCCTAGCCCGAACCCTAACCCTAACCCTTCCCCGAAGCCTGACCCTCACCCGTCCCCTAATCCTAACCCGTACGCTGACACTGACCCGCGCCCTCACACGTACGCTCACCCTAAAGCGTTGTCGTACACTCACCTGGACCCTAAACCGTCCCCGTCCCCTAACCCTAACCCTAGCCCGAACCCTAACCCTAACCCTTCCCCGAAGCCTGACCCTCACCCGTCCCCTAATCCTAACCCGTACGCTGACACTGACACGCGCCCTCACACGTACGCTCCCCCTAAAGCGTTGTCGTACCCTCACCTGGACCCTAAACCGTCCCCGTCCCCTAACCCTAACCCTAGCCCGAACCC
Organism: Grampus griseus; assembly: GCF_964374135.1. Taxonomy (NCBI): domain Eukaryota; kingdom Metazoa; phylum Chordata; class Mammalia; order Artiodactyla; family Delphinidae; genus Grampus; species Grampus griseus. Next base: position 64,643 of record NW_028132982.1, on the reverse strand, counting down.
TAACCCTAACCCTTCCCCGAAGCCTGACCCTCACCCGTCCCCTAATCCTAACCCGTACGCTGACACTGACCCGCGCCCTCACACGTACGCTCCCCCTAAAGCGTTGTCGTACCCTCACCTGGACCCTAAACCGTCCCCATCCCCTAACCCTAACCCTAGCCCGAACCCTAACCCTAACCCTTCCCCGAAGCCTGACCCTCACCCGTCCCCTAATCCTAACCCGTACGCTGACACTGACCCGCGCCCTCACACGTACGCTCCCCCTAAAGCGTTGTCGTACCCTCACCTGGACCCTAAACCGTCCCCGTCCCCTAACCCTAACCCTAGCCCGAACCCTAACCCTAACCCTTCCCCGAAGCCTGACCCTCACCCGTCCCCTAATCCTAACCCGTACGCTGACACTGACCCGCGCCCTCACACGTACGCTCCCCCTAAAGCGTTGTCGTACCCTCACCTGGACCCTAAACCGTCCCCGTCCCCTAACCCTAACCCTAGCCCGAACCCTAACCCTAACCCTTCCCCGAAGCCTGACCCTCAGCCGTCCCCTAATCCTAACCCGTACGCTGACACTGACCCGCGCCCTCACACGTACGCTCCCCCTAAAGCGTTGTCGTACCCTCACCTGGACCCTAAACCGTCCCCGTCCCCTAACCCTAACCCTAGCCCGAACCCTAACCCTAACCCTTCCCCGAAGCCTGACCCTCACCCGTCCCCTAATCCTAACCCGTACGCTGACACTGACCCGCGCCCTCACACGTACGCTCCCCCTAAAGCGTTGTCGTACCCTCACCTGGACCCTAAACCGTCCCCGTCCCCTAACCCTAACCCTAGCCCGAACCCTAACCCTAACCCTTCCCCAAAGCCTGACCCTCACCCGTCCCCTAAACCTAACCCGTACGCTGACACTGACCCGCGCCCTCACACGTACGCTCCCCCTAAAGCGTTGTCGTTCCCTCACCTGGACCCTAAACCGTCCCCGTTCCCTAACCCTAACCCTAGCCCGAACCCTAACCCTAACCCTTCCCCGAAGCCTGACCCTCACCCGTCCCTTAATCCTAACCCGTACGCTGACACTGACCCGCGCCCTCACACGTGCGTTCCCCCTAAAGCGTTGTCGTACCCTCACCTGGACCCTAAACCGTCCCCGTCCCCTAACCCTAACCCTAGCCCGAACCCTAACCCTAACCCTTCCCCGAAGCCTGACCCTCACCCGTCCCCTAATCCTAACCCGTACGCTGACACTGACCGGCGCCCTCACTCATACGCTCTCCCTAAAGCGTTGTCGTACCCTCACCTGGACCCTAAACCGTCCCCGTCCCCTAACCCTAACCCTAGCCCGAGCCCTAACCCTAACCCTTCCCCGAAGCCTGACCCTCACCCGTCCCCTAATCCTAACCCGTACGCTGACACTGACCCGCGCCCTCACACGTACGCTCCCCCTAAAGCGTTGTCGTACCCTCACCTGGACCCTAAACCGTCCCCGTCCCCTAACCCTAACCCTAGCCCGAACCCTAACCCTAACCCTTCCCCGAAGCCTGACCCTCACCCGTCCCCTAATCCTAACCCGTACGCTGACACTGACCCGCGCCCTCACTCATACGCTCTCCCTAAAGCGTTGTCGTACCCTCACCTGGACCCTAAACCGTCCCCGTCCCCTAACCCTAACCCTAGCCCGAGCCCTAACCCTAACCCTTCCCCGAAGCCTGACCCTCACCCGTCCCCTAATCCTAACCCGTACGCTGACACTGACCCGCGCCCTCACACGTACGCTCCCCCTAAAGCGTTGTCGTACCCTCACCTGGACCCTAAACCGTCCCCGTCCCCTAACCCTAACCCTAGCCTGAACCCTAACCCTAACCCTTCCCCGAAGCCTGACCCTCACCCGTCCCCTAATCCTAACCCGTACGCTGACACTGACCGGCGCCCTCACTCATACGCTCTCCCTAAAGCGTTGTCGTACCCTCACCTGGACCCTAAACCGTCCCCGTCCCCTAACCCTAACCCTAGCCCGAGCCCTAACCCTAACCCTTCCCCGAAGCCTGACCCTCACCCGTCCCCTAATCCTAACCCGTACGCTGACACTGACCCGCGCCCTCACACGTACGCTCCCCCTAAAGCGTTGTCGTACCCTCACCTGGACCCTAAACCGTCCCCGTCCCCTAACCCTAACCCTAGCCCGAACCCTAACCCTAACCCTTCCCCGAAGCCTGACCCTCACCCGTCCCCTAATCCTAACCCGTACGCTGACACTGACCGGCGCCCTCACTCATACGCTCTCCCTAAAGCGTTGTCGTACCCTCACCTGGACCCTAAACCGTCCCCGTCCCCTAACCCTAACCCTAGCCCGAGCCCTAACCCTAACCCTTCCCCGAAGCCTGACCCTCACCCGTCCCCTAATCCTAACCCGTACGCTGACACTGACCCGCGCCCTCACACGTACGCTCCCCCTAAAGCGTTGTCGTACCCTCACCTGGACCCTAAACCGTCCCCGTCCCCTAACCCTAACCCTAGCCCGAACCCTAACCCTAACCCTTCCCCGAAGCCTGACCCTCACCCGTCCCCTAATCCTAACCCGTACGCTGACACTGACCCGCGCCCTCACACGTACGCTCCCCCTAAAGCGTTGTCGTACCCTCACCTGGACCCTAAACCGTCCCCGTCCCCTAACCCTAACCCTAGCCCGAACCCTAACCCTAAACCTTCCCCGAAGCCTGACCCTCACCCGTCCCCTAATCCTAACCCGTACGCTGACACTGACCCGCGCCCTCACACGTACGCTCCCCCTAAAGCGTTGTCGTACCCTCACCTGGACCCTAAACCGTCCCCGTCCCCTAACCCTAACCCTAGACCGAACCCTAACCCTAACCCTTCCCCGAAGCCTGACCCTCACCCGTCCCCTAATCCTAACCCGTACGCTGACACTGACCCGCGCCCTCACACGTACGCTCCCCCTAAAGCGTTGTCGTACCCTCACCTGGACCCTAAACCGTCCCCGTCCCCTAACCCTAACCCTAGCCCGAACCCTAACCCTAACCCTTCCCCAAAGCCTGACCCTCACCCGTCCCCTAAACCTAACCCGTACGCTGACACTGACCCGCGCCCTCACACGTACGCTCCCCCTAAAGCGTTGTCGTACCCTCACCTGGACCCTAAACCGTCCCCGTCCCCTAACCCTAACCCTAGCCTGAACCCTAACCCTAACCCTTCCCCGAAGCCTGACCCTCACCCGTCCCCTAATCCTAACCCGTACGCTGACACTGACCCGCGCCCTCACACGTACGCTCCCCCTAAAGCGTTGTCGTACCCTCACCTGGACCCTAAACCTTCCCCGTCCCCTAACCCTAACCCTAGCCCGAACCCTAACCCTAACCCTTCCCCGAAGCCTGACCCTCACCCGTCCCCTAATCCTAACCCGTACGCTGACACTGACCCGCGCCCTTACACGTACGCTCCCCCTAAAGCGTTGTCGTACCCTCACCTGGACCCTAAACCGTCCCCGTCCCCTAACCCTAACCCTAGCCCGAACCCTAACCCTAACCCTTCCCCGAAGCCTGACCCTCACCCGTCCCCTAATCCTAACCCGTACGCTGACACTGACCCGCGCCCTCACACGTACGCTCCCCCTAAAGCGTTGTCGTACCCTCACCTGGACCCTAAACCGTCCCCGTCCCCTAACCCTAACCCTAGCCCGAACCCTAACCCTAACCCTTCCCCGAAGCCTGACCCTCACCCGTCCCCTAATCCTAACCCGTACGCTGACACTGACCCGCGCCCTCACACGTACGCTCCCCCTAAAGCGTTGTCGTACCCTCACCTGGACCCTAAACCGTCCCCGTCCCCTAACCCTAACCCTAGCCCGAACCCTAACCCTAACCCTTCCCCAAAGCCTGACCCTCACCCGTCCCCTAAACCTAACCCGTACGCTGACACTGACCCGCGCCCTCACACGTACGCTCCCCCTAAAGCGTTGTCGTTCCCTCACCTGGACCCTAAACCGTCCCCGTCCCCTAACCCTAACCCTAGCCCGAACCCTAACCCTAACCCTTCCCCGAAGCCTGACCCTCACCCGTCCCTTAATCCTAACCCGTACGCTGACACTGACCCGCGCCCTCACACGTGCGTTCCCCCTAAAGCGTTGTCGTACCCTCACCTGGACCCTAAACCGTCCCCGTCCCCTAACCCTAACCCTAGCCCGAACCCTAACCCTAACCCTTCCCCGAAGCCTGACCCTCACCCGTCCCCTAATCCTAACCCGTACGCTGACACTGACCGGCGCCCTCACTCATACGCTCTCCCTAAAGCGTTGTCGTACCCTCACCTGGACCCTAAACCGTCCCCGTCCCCTAACCCTAACCCTAGCCCGAGCCCTAACCCTAACCCTTCCCCGAAGCCTGATCCTCACCCGTCCCCTAATCCTAACCCGTACGCTGACACTGACCCGCGCCCTCACACGTACGCTCCCCCTAAAGCGTTGTCGTACCCTCACCTGGATCCTAAACCGTCCCCGTCCCCTAACCCTAACCCTAGCCCGAACCCTAACCCTAACCCTTCCCCGAAGCCTGACCCTCACCCATCCCCTAATCCTAACCCGTACGCTGACACTGACCCGCGCCCTCACACGTGCGCTCCCCCTAAAGCGTTGTCGTACCCTCACCTGGACCCTAAACCGTCCCCGTCCCCTAACCCTAACCCTAGCCCGAACCCTAACCCTAACCCTTCCCCGAAGCCTGACCCTCACCCGTCCCCTAATCCTAACCCGTACGCTGACACTGACCCGCGCCCTCACACGTACGCTCCCCCTAAAGCGTTGTCGTACCCTCACCTGGACCCTAAACCGTCCCCGTCCCCTAACCCTAACCCTAGCCCGAACCCTAACCCTAACCCTTCCCCGAAGCCTGACCCTCACCCGTCCCCTAAACCTAACCCGTACGCTGACACTGACCCGCGCCCTCACACGTACGCTCCCCCTAAAGCGTTGTCGTACCCTCACCTGGACCCTAAACCGTCCCCGTCCCCTAACCCTAACCCTAGCCCGAACCCTAACCCTAACCCTTCCCCGAAGCCTGACCCTCACCCGTCCCTTAATCCTAACCCGTACGCTGACACTGACCCGCGCCCTCACACGTACGCTCCCCCTAAAGCGTTGTCGTACCCTCACCTGGACCCTAAACCGTCCCCGTTCCCTAACCCTAACCCTAGCCCGAACCCTAACCCTAACCCTTCCCCGAAGCCTGACCCTCACCCGTCCCCTAATCCTAACCCGTACGCTGACACTGACCCGCGCCCTCACACGTACGCTCCCCCTAAAGCGTTGTCGTACCCTCACCTTGACCCTAAACCGTCCCCGTCCCCTAACCCTAACCCTAGCCCGAACCCTAACCCTAACCCTTCCCCGAAGCCTGACCCTCACCCGTCCCCTAATCCTAACCCGTACGCTGACACTGACCCGCGCCCTCACACGTACGCTCACCCTAAAGCGTTGTCGTACACTCACCTGGACCCTAAACCGTCCCCGTCCCCTAACCCTAACCCTAGCCCGAACCCTAACCCTAACCCTTCCCCGAAGCCTGACCCTCACCCGTCCCCTAATCCTAACCCGTACGCTGACACTGACACGCGCCCTCACACGTACGCTCCCCCTAAAGCGTTGTCGTACCCTCACCTGGACCCTAAACCGTCCCCGTCCCCTAACCCTAACCCTAGCCCGAACCCTAACCCTAACCCTTCCCCGAAGCCTGACCCTCACCCGTCCCCTAATCCTAACCCGTACGCTGACACTGACCCGCGCCCTCACACGTACGCTCCCCCTAAAGCGTTGTCGTACCCTCACCTGGACCCTAAACCGTCCCCATCCCCTAACCCTAACCCTAGCCCGAACCCTAACCCTAACCCTTCCCCGAAGCCTGACCCTCACCCGTCCCCTAATCCTAACCCGTACGCTGACACTGACCCGCGCCCTCACACGTACGCTCCCCCTAAAGCGTTGTCGTACCCTCACCTGGACCCTAAACCGTCCCCGTCCCCTAACCCTAACCCTAGCCCGAACCCTAACCCTAACCCTTCCCCGAAGCCTGACCCTCACCCGTCCCCTAATCCTAACCCGTACGCTGACACTGACCCGCGCCCTCACACGTACGCTCCCCCTAAAGCGTTGTCGTACCCTCACCTGGACCCTAAACCGTCCCCGTCCCCTAACCCTAACCCTAGCCCGAACCCTAACCCTAACCCTTCCCCGAAGCCTGACCCTCAGCCGTCCCCTAATCCTAACCCGTACGCTGACACTGACCCGCGCCCTCACACGTACGCTCCCCCTAAAGCGTTGTCGTACCCTCACCTGGACCCTAAACCGTCCCCGTCCCCTAACCCTAACCCTAGCCCGAACCCTAACCCTAACCCTTCCCCGAAGCCTGACCCTCACCCGTCCCCTAATCCTAACCCGTACGCTGACACTGACCCGCGCCCTCACACGTACGCTCCCCCTAAAGCGTTGTCGTACCCTCACCTGGACCCTAAACCGTCCCCGTCCCCTAACCCTAACCCTAGCCCGAACCCTAACCCTAACCCTTCCCCAAAGCCTGACCCTCACCCGTCCCCTAAACCTAACCCGTACGCTGACACTGACCCGCGCCCTCACACGTACGCTCCCCCTAAAGCGTTGTCGTTCCCTCACCTGGACCCTAAACCGTCCCCGTTCCCTAACCCTAACCCTAGCCCGAACCCTAACCCTAACCCTTCCCCGAAGCCTGACCCTCACCCGTCCCTTAATCCTAACCCGTACGCTGACACTGACCCGCGCCCTCACACGTGCGTTCCCCCTAAAGCGTTGTCGTACCCTCACCTGGACCCTAAACCGTCCCCGTCCCCTAACCCTAACCCTAGCCCGAACCCTAACCCTAACCCTTCCCCGAAGCCTGACCCTCACCCGTCCCCTAATCCTAACCCGTACGCTGACACTGACCGGCGCCCTCACTCATACGCTCTCCCTAAAGCGTTGTCGTACCCTCACCTGGACCCTAAACCGTCCCCGTCCCCTAACCCTAACCCTAGCCCGAGCCCTAACCCTAACCCTTCCCCGAAGCCTGACCCTCACCCGTCCCCTAATCCTAACCCGTACGCTGACACTGACCCGCGCCCTCACACGTACGCTCCCCCTAAAGCGTTGTCGTACCCTCACCTGGACCCTAAACCGTCCCCGTCCCCTAACCCTAACCCTAGCCCGAACCCTAACCCTAACCCTTCCCCGAAGCCTGACCCTCACCCGTCCCCTAATCCTAACCCGTACGCTGACACTGACCCGCGCCCTCACTCATACGCTCTCCCTAAAGCGTTGTCGTACCCTCACCTGGACCCTAAACCGTCCCCGTCCCCTAACCCTAACCCTAGCCCGAGCCCTAACCCTAACCCTTCCCCGAAGCCTGACCCTCACCCGTCCCCTAATCCTAACCCGTACGCTGACACTGACCCGCGCCCTCACACGTACGCTCCCCCTAAAGCGTTGTCGTACCCTCACCTGGACCCTAAACCGTCCCCGTCCCCTAACCCTAACCCTAGCCTGAACCCTAACCCTAACCCTTCCCCGAAGCCTGACCCTCACCCGTCCCCTAATCCTAACCCGTACGCTGACACTGACCGGCGCCCTCACTCATACGCTCTCCCTAAAGCGTTGTCGTACCCTCACCTGGACCCTAAACCGTCCCCGTCCCCTAACCCTAACCCTAGCCCGAGCCCTAACCCTAACCCTTCCCCGAAGCCTGACCCTCACCCGTCCCCTAATCCTAACCCGTACGCTGACACTGACCCGCGCCCTCACACGTACGCTCCCCCTAAAGCGTTGTCGTACCCTCACCTGGACCCTAAACCGTCCCCGTCCCCTAACCCTAACCCTAGCCCGAACCCTAACCCTAACCCTTCCCCGAAGCCTGACCCTCACCCGTCCCCTAATCCTAACCCGTACGCTGACACTGACCGGCGCCCTCACTCATACGCTCTCCCTAAAGCGTTGTCGTACCCTCACCTGGACCCTAAACCGTCCCCGTCCCCTAACCCTAACCCTAGCCCGAGCCCTAACCCTAACCCTTCCCCGAAGCCTGACCCTCACCCGTCCCCTAATCCTAACCCGTACGCTGACACTGACCCGCGCCCTCACACGTACGCTCCCCCTAAAGCGTTGTCGTACCCTCACCTGGACCCTAAACCGTCCCCGTCCCCTAACCCTAACCCTAGCCCGAACCCTAACCCTAACCCTTCCCCGAAGCCTGACCCTCACCCGTCCCCTAATCCTAACCCGTACGCTGACACTGACCCGCGCCCTCACACGTACGCTCCCCCTAAAGCGTTGTCGTACCCTCACCTGGACCCTAAACCGTCCCCGTCCCCTAACCCTAACCCTAGCCCGAACCCTAACCCTAAACCTTCCCCGAAGCCTGACCCTCACCCGTCCCCTAATCCTAACCCGTACGCTGACACTGACCCGCGCCCTCACACGTACGCTCCCCCTAAAGCGTTGTCGTACCCTCACCTGGACCCTAAACCGTCCCCGTCCCCTAACCCTAACCCTAGACCGAACCCTAACCCTAACCCTTCCCCGAAGCCTGACCCTCACCCGTCCCCTAATCCTAACCCGTACGCTGACACTGACCCGCGCCCTCACACGTACGCTCCCCCTAAAGCGTTGTCGTACCCTCACCTGGACCCTAAACCGTCCCCGTCCCCTAACCCTAACCCTAGCCCGAACCCTAACCCTAACCCTTCCCCAAAGCCTGACCCTCACCCGTCCCCTAAACCTAACCCGTACGCTGACACTGACCCGCGCCCTCACACGTACGCTCCCCCTAAAGCGTTGTCGTACCCTCACCTGGACCCTAAACCGTCCCCGTCCCCTAACCCTAACCCTAGCCTGAACCCTAACCCTAACCCTTCCCCGAAGCCTGACCCTCACCCGTCCCCTAATCCTAACCCGTACGCTGACACTGACCCGCGCCCTCACACGTACGCTCCCCCTAAAGCGTTGTCGTACCCTCACCTGGACCCTAAACCTTCCCCGTCCCCTAACCCTAAACCTAGCACGAACCCTAACCCTAACCCTTCCCCGAAGCCTGACCCTCACCCGTCCCCTAATCTTAACCCGTACGCTGACACTGACCCGCGCCCTCACACGTACGCTCCCCCTAAAGCGTTGTCGTACCCTCACCTAGACCCTAAACCGTCCCCGTCCCCTAACCCTAACCCTAGCCCGAACCCTAAACCTAACCCTTCCCCGAAGCCTGACCCTCACCCGTCCCCTAATCCTAACCCGTACGCTGACACTGACCCGCGCCCTCAAACCTACGCTCCCCCTAAAGCTTTGTCGTACCCTCACCTGGACCCTAAACCGTCCCCGTCCCCTAACCCTAACCCTAGCCCGAACCCTAACCCTAACCCTTCCCCGAAGCCTGACCCTCACCCGTCCCCTAATCCTAACCCGTACGCTGACACTAACCCGCGCCCTCACACGTACGCTCCCCCTAAAGTGTTGTCGTACCCTCACCTGGACCCTAAACCGTCCCCGTCCCCTAACCCTAACCCTAACCCGAACCCTAACCCTAACCCTTCCCCGAAGCCTGACCCTCAGCCGTCCCCTAATCCTAACCCGTACGCTGACACTAACCCGCGCCCTCACACGTACGCTCCCCCTAAAGCGTTGTCGTACCCTCACCTGGACCCTAAACCGTCCCCGTCCCCTAACCGTAACCCTAGCCCGAACCCTAAACCTAACCCTTCCCCGAAGCCTGACCCTCACACGTCCCCTAATCCTAACCCGTACGCTGACACTAACCCACGCCCTCACACGTACGCTCCCCCTAAAGCGTTGTCGTACCCTCACCTGGACCCTAACCCGTCCCCGTCCCCTAACCCTAACCCTAGCCCGAACCCTAACCCTAACCCTTCCCCGAAGCCTGACCCTCACCCGTCCCCTAATCCTAACCCGTACGCTGACACTAACCCGCGCCCTCACACGTACGCTCCCCCTAAAGCGTTGTCGTACCCTCACCTGGACCATAAACCCTCCCCGTCCCCTAACCCTAACCCTAGCCCGAACCCTAACCCTAACCCTTCCCCGAAGCCTGACCCTCACCCGTCCCCTAATCCTAACCCGTACGCTGACACTGACCCGCGCCCTCACACGTACGCTCCCCCTAAAGCGTTGTCGTACCCTCACCTGGACCCTAAACCGTCCCCGTCCCCTAACCCTAACCCTAGCCCGAACCCTAACCCTAACCCTTCCCCGAAGCCTGACCCTCACCCGTCCCCTAATCCTAACCCGTACGCTGACACTGACCCGCGCCCTCACACGTACGCTCCCCCTAAAGCGTTGTCGTACCCTCACCTGGACCCTAAACCGTCCCCGTCCCCTAACCCTAACCCTAGCCCGAACCCTAACCCTAACCCTTCCCCGAAGCCTGACCCTCACCCGTCCCCTAATCCTAACCCGTACGCTGACACTGACCGGCGCCCTCACTCGTACGCTCTCCCTAAAGCGTTGTCGTACCCTCACCTGGACCCTAAACCGTCCCCGTCCCCTAACCCTAACCCTAGCCCGAGCCCTAACCCTAACCCTTCCCCGAAGCCTGACCCTCACCCGTCCCCTAATCCTAACCCGTACGCTGACACTGACCCGCGCCCTCACACGTGCGCTCCCCCTAAAGCGTTGTCGTACCCTCACCTGGACCCTAAACCGTCCCCGTCCCCTAACCCTAACCCTAGCCCGAACCCTAACCCTAACCCTTCCCCGAAGCCTGACACTCACCCGTCCCCTAATCCTAACCCGTATGCTGACACTGACCCGCGCCCTCACACGTACGCTCCCCCTAAAGCGTTGTCGTACCCTCACCTGGACCCTAAACCGTCCCCGTCCCCTAACCCTAACCCTAGCCCGAACCCTAACCCTAACCCTTCCCCGAAGCCTGACCCTCACCCGTCCCCTAAACCTAACCCGTACGCTGACACTGACCCGCGCCCTCACACGTACGCTCCCCCTAAAGCGTTGTCGTACCCTCACCTGGACCCTAAACCGTCCCCGTCCCCTAACCCTAACCCTAGCCCGAACCCTAACCCTAACCCTTCCCCGAAGCCTGACCCTCACCCGTCCCTTAATCCTAACCCGTACGCTGACACTGACCCGCGCCCTCACATGTACGCTCCCCATAAAGCGTTGTCGTACCCTCACCTGGACCCTAAACCGTCCCCGTTCCCTAACCCTAACCCTAGCCCGAACCCTAACCCTAACCCTTCCCCGAAGCCTGACCCTCACCCGTCCCCTAATCATAACCCGTACGCTGACACTGACCCGCGCCCTCACACGTACGCTCCCCCTAAAGCGTTGTCGTACCCTCACCTGGACCCTAAACCGTCCCCGTCCCCTAACCCTAACCCTAGCCCGAACCCTAACCCTAACCCTTCCCCGAAACCTGACCCTCACCCATCCCCTAATCCTAACCCGTACGCTGACACTGACCCGCGCCCTCACACGTACGCTCCCCCTAAAGCGTTGTCGTACCCTCACCTGGACCCTAAACCGTCCCCGTCCCCTAACCCTAACCCTAGCCCGAACCCTAACCCTAACCCTTCCCCGAAGCCTGACCCTCACCCGTCCCCTAATCCTAACCCGTACGCTGACACTGACCCGCGCCCTCACACGTACGCTCCCCCTAAAGCGTTGTCGTATCCTCACCTGGACCCTAAACCGTCCCCGTCCCCTAACCCTAACCCTAGCCCGAACCCTAACCCTAACCCTTCCCCGAAGCCTGACCCTCACCCGTCCCCTAATCCTAACCCGTACGCTGACACTGACCCGCGCCCTCACACGTACGCTCCCCCTAAAGCGTTGTCGTACCCTCACCTGGACCCTAAACCGTCCCCGTCCCCTAACCCTAACCCTAGCCCGAACCCTAACCCTAACCCTTCCCCGAAGCCTGACCCTCACCCGACCCCTAATCCTAACCCGTATGCTGACACTGACCGGCGCCCTCACTCGTACGCTCTCCCTAAAGCGTTGTCGTACCCTCACCTGGACCCTAAACCGTCCCCGTCCCCTAACCCTAACCCTAGCCCGAGCCCTAACCCTAACCCTTCCCCGAAGCCTGACCCTCACCCGTCCCCTAATCCTAACCCGTACGCTGACACTGACCCGCGCCCTCACACGTACGCTCCCCCTAAAGCGTTGTCGTACCCTCACCTGGACCCTAAACCGTCCCCGTCCCCTAACCCTAACCCTAGCCCGAACCCTAACCCTAACCCTTCCCCGAAGCCTGACCCTCACCCGTCCCCTAATCCTAACCCGTACGCTGACACTGACCCGCGCCCTCACACGTGCGTTCCCCCTAAAGCGTTGTCGTACCCTCACCTGGACCCTAAACCGTCCCCGTCCCCTAACCCTAACCCTAGCCCGAACCCTAACCCTAACCCTTCCCCGAAGCCTGACCCTCACCCGTCCCCTAATCCTAACCCGTACGCTGACACTGACCGGCGCCCTCACTCATACGCTCTCCCTAAAGCGTTGTCGTACCCTCACCTGGACCCTAAACCGTCCCCGTCCCCTAACCCTAACCCTAGCCCGAGCCCTAACCCTAACCCTTCCCCGAAGCCTGACCCTCACCCGTCCCCTAATCCTAACCCGTACGCTGACACTGACCCGCGCCCTCACACGTACGCTCCCCCTAAAGCGTTGTCGTACCCTCACCTGGATCCTAAACCGTCCCCGTCCCCTAAACCTAACCCTAGCCCGAACCCTAACCCTAACACTTCCCCGAAGCCTGACCCTCACCCATCCCCTAATCCTAACCCGTACGCTGACACTGACCCGCGCCCTCACACGTGCGCTCCCCCTAAAGCGTTGTCGTACCCTCACCTGGACCCTAAACCGTCCCCATCCCCTAACCCTAACCCTAGCCCGAACCCTAACCCTAACCCTTCCCCGAAGCCTGACCCTCACCCGTCCCCTAATCCTAACCCGTACGCTGACACTGACCCGCGCCCTCACACGTACGCTCCCCCTAAAGCGTTGTCGTACCCTCACCTGGACCCTAAACCGTCCCCGTCCCCTAACCCTAACCCTAGCCCGAACCCTAACCCTAACCCTTCCCCGAAGCCTGACCCTCACCCGTCCCCTAAACCTAACCCGTACGCTGACACTGACCCGCGCCCTCACACGTACGCTCCCCCTAAAGCGTTGTCGTACCCTCACCTGGACCCTAAACCGTCCCCGCCCCCTAACCCTAATCCTAGCCCGAACCCTAACCCTAACCCTTCCCCGAAGCCTGACCCTCACCCGTCCCTTAATCCTAACCCGTACGCTGACACTGACCCGCGCCCTCACACGTACGCTCCCCCTAAAGCGTTGTCGTACCCTCACCTGGACCCTAAACCGTCCCCGTTCCCTAACCCTAACCCTAGCCCGAACCCTAACCCTAACCCTTCCCCGAAGCCTGACCCTCACCCGTCCCCTAATCCTAACCCGTACGCTGACACTGACCCGCGCCCTCACACGTACGCTCCCCCTAAAGCGTTGTCGTACACTCACCTGGACCCTAAACCGTCCCCGTCCCCTAACCCTAACCCTAGCCCGAACCCTAACCCTAACCCTTCCCCGAAGCCTGACCCTCACCCGTCCCCTAATCCTAACCCGTACGCTGACACTGACCCGCGCCCTCACACGTACGCTCCCCCTAAAGCGTTGTCGTACCCTCACCTGGACCCTAAACCGTCCCCGTCCCCTAACCCTAACCCTAGCCCGAACCCTAACCCTAACCCTTCCCCGAAGCCTGACCCTCACCCGTCCCCTAATCCTAACCCGTACGCTGACACTGACCCGCGCCCTCACACGTACGCTCCCCCTAAAGCGTTGTCGTACCCTCACCTGGACCCTAAACCGTCCCCGTCCCCTAACCCTAACCCTAGCCCGAACCCTAACCCTAACCCTTCCCCGAAGCCTGACCCTCACCCGTCCCCTAATCCTAACCCGTACGCTGACACTGACCCGCGCCCTCACACGTACGCTCCCCCTAAAGCGTTGTCGTACCCTCACCCGGACCCTAAACCGTCCCCGTCCCCTAACCCTAACCCTAGCCCGAACCCTAACCCTAACCCTTCCCCAAAGCCTGACCCTCACCCGTCCCCTAAACCTAACCCGTACGCTGACACTGACCCGCGCCCTCACACGTACGCTCCCCCTAAAGCGTTGTCGTTCCCTCACCTGGACCCTAAACCGTCCCCGTCCCCTAACCCTAACCCTAGCCCGAACCCTAACCCTAACCCTTCCCCGAAGCCTGACCCTCACCCGTCCCTTAATCCTAACCCGTACGCTGACACTGACCCGCGCCCTCACACGTGCGTTCCCCCTAAAGCGTTGTCGTACCCTCACCTGGACCCTAAACCGTCCCCGTCCCCTAACCCTAACCCTAGCCCGAACCCTAACCCTAACCCTTCCCCGAAGCCTGACCCTCACCCGTCCCCTAATCCTAACCCGTACGCTGACACTGACCGGCGCCCTCACTCATACGCTCTCCCTAAAGCGTTGTCGTACCCTCACCTGGACCCTAAACCGTCCCCGTCCCCTAACCCTAACCCTAGCCCGAGCCCTAACCCTAACCCTTCCCCGAAGCCTGACCCTCACCCGTCCCCTAATCCTAACCCGTACGCTGACACTGACCCGCGCCCTCACACGTACGCTCCCCCTAAAGCGTTGTCGTACCCTCACCTGGACCCTAAACCGTCCCCGTCCCCTAACCCTAACCCTAGCCCGAACCCTAACCCTAACCCTTCCCCGAAGCCTGACCCTCACCCGTCCCCTAATCCTAACCCGTACGCTGACACTGACCCGCGCCCTTACACGTACGCTCCCCCTAAAGCGTTGTCGTACCCTCACCTGGACCCTAAACCGTCCCCGTCCCCTAACCCTAACCCTAGCCCGAACCCTAACCCTAACCCTTCCCCGAAGCCTGACCCTCACCCGTCCCCTAATCCTAACCCGTACGCTGACACTGACCCGCGCCCTCACACGTACGCTCCCCCTAAAGCGTTGTCGTACCCTCACCTGGACCCTAAACCGTCCCCGTCCCCTAACCCTAACCCTAGCCCGAACCCTAACCCTAACCCTTCCCCGAAGCCTGACCCTCACCCGTCCCCTAATCCTAACCCGTACGCTGACACTGACCCGCGCCCTCACACGTACGCTCCCCCTAAAGCGTTGTCGTACCCTCACCTGGACCCTAAACCGTCCCCGTCCCCTAACCCTAACCCTAGCCCGAACCCTAACCCTAACCCTTCCCCAAAGCCTGACCCTCACCCGTCCCCTAAACCTAACCCGTACGCTGACACTGACCCGCGCCCTCACACGTACGCTCCCCCTAAAGCGTTGTCGTTCCCTCACCTGGACCCTAAACCGTCCCCGTCCCCTAACCCTAACCCTAGCCCGAACCCTAACCCTAACCCTTCCCCGAAGCCTGACCCTCACCCGTCCCTTAATCCTAACCCGTACGCTGACACTGACCCGCGCCCTCACACGTGCGTTCCCCCTAAAGCGTTGTCGTACCCTCACCTGGACCCTAAACCGTCCCCGTCCCCTAACCCTAACCCTAGCCCGAACCCTAACCCTAACCCTTCCCCGAAGCCTGACCCTCACCCGTCCCCTAATCCTAACCCGTACGCTGACACTGACCGGCGCCCTCACTCATACGCTCTCCCTAAAGCGTTGTCGTACCCTCACCTGGACCCTAAACCGTCCCCGTCCCCTAACCCTAACCCTAGCCCGAGCCCTAACCCTAACCCTTCCCCGAAGCCTGATCCTCACCCGTCCCCTAATCCTAACCCGTACGCTGACACTGACCCGCGCCCTCACACGTACGCTCCCCCTAAAGCGTTGTCGTACCCTCACCTGGATCCTAAACCGTCCCCGTCCCCTAACCCTAACCCTAGCCCGAACCCTAACCCTAACCCTTCCCCGAAGCCTGACCCTCACCCATCCCCTAATCCTAACCCGTACGCTGACACTGACCCGCGCCCTCACACGTGCGCTCCCCCTAAAGCGTTGTCGTACCCTCACCTGGACCCTAAACCGTCCCCGTCCCCTAACCCTAACCCTAGCCCGAACCCTAACCCTAACCCTTCCCCGAAGCCTGACCCTCACCCGTCCCCTAATCCTAACCCGTACGCTGACACTGACCCGCGCCCTCACACGTACGCTCCCCCTAAAGCGTTGTCGTACCCTCACCTGGACCCTAAACCGTCCCCGTCCCCTAACCCTAACCCTAGCCCGAACCCTAACCCTAACCCTTCCCCGAAGCCTGACCCTCACCCGTCCCCTAAACCTAACCCGTACGCTGACACTGACCCGCGCCCTCACACGTACGCTCCCCCTAAAGCGTTGTCGTACCCTCACCTGGACCCTAAACCGTCCCCGTCCCCTAACCCTAACCCTAGCCCGAACCCTAACCCTAACCCTTCCCCGAAGCCTGACCCTCACCCGTCCCTTAATCCTAACCCGTACGCTGACACTGACCCGCGCCCTCACACGTACGCTCCCCCTAAAGCGTTGTCGTACCCTCACCTGGACCCTAAACCGTCCCCGTTCCCTAACCCTAACCCTAGCCCGAACCCTAACCCTAACCCTTCCCCGAAGCCTGACCCTCACCCGTCCCCTAATCCTAACCCGTACGCTGACACTGACCCGCGCCCTCACACGTACGCTCCCCCTAAAGCGTTGTCGTACCCTCACCTTGACCCTAAACCGTCCCCGTCCCCTAACCCTAACCCTAGCCCGAACCCTAACCCTAACCCTTCCCCGAAGCCTGACCCTCACCCGTCCCCTAATCCTAACCCGTACGCTGACACTGACCCGCGCCCTCACACGTACGCTCACCCTAAAGCGTTGTCGTACACTCACCTGGACCCTAAACCGTCCCCGTCCCCTAACCCTAACCCTAGCCCGAACCCTAACCCTAACCCTTCCCCGAAGCCTGACCCTCACCCGTCCCCTAATCCTAACCCGTACGCTGACACTGACACGCGCCCTCACACGTACGCTCCCCCTAAAGCGTTGTCGTACCCTCACCTGGACCCTAAACCGTCCCCGTCCCCTAACCCTAACCCTAGCCCGAACCCTAACCCTAACCCTTCCCCGAAGCCTGACCCTCACCCGTCCCCTAATCCTAACCCGTACGCTGACACTGACCCGCGCCCTCACACGTACGCTCCCCCTAAAGCGTTGTCGTACCCTCACCTGGACCCTAAACCGTCCCCATCCCCTAACCCTAACCCTAGCCCGAACCCTAACCCTAACCCTTCCCCGAAGCCTGACCCTCACCCGTCCCCTAATCCTAACCCGTACGCTGACACTGACCCGCGCCCTCACACGTACGCTCCCCCTAAAGCGTTGTCGTACCCTCACCTGGACCCTAAACCGTCCCCGTCCCCTAACCCTAACCCTAGCCCGAACCCTAACCCTAACCCTTCCCCGAAGCCTGACCCTCACCCGTCCCCTAATCCTAACCCGTACGCTGACACTGACCCGCGCCCTCACACGTACGCTCCCCCTAAAGCGTTGTCGTACCCTCACCTGGACCCTAAACCGTCCCCGTCCCCTAACCCTAACCCTAGCCCGAACCCTAACCCTAACCCTTCCCCGAAGCCTGACCCTCAGCCGTCCCCTAATCCTAACCCGTACGCTGACACTGACCCGCGCCCTCACACGTACGCTCCCCCTAAAGCGTTGTCGTACCCTCACCTGGACCCTAAACCGTCCCCGTCCCCTAACCCTAACCCTAGCCCGAACCCTAACCCTAACCCTTCCCCGAAGCCTGACCCTCACCCGTCCCCTAATCCTAACCCGTACGCTGACACTGACCCGCGCCCTCACACGTACGCTCCCCCTAAAGCGTTGTCGTACCCTCACCTGGACCCTAAACCGTCCCCGTCCCCTAACCCTAACCCTAGCCCGAACCCTAACCCTAACCCTTCCCCAAAGCCTGACCCTCACCCGTCCCCTAAACCTAACCCGTACGCTGACACTGACCCGCGCCCTCACACGTACGCTCCCCCTAAAGCGTTGTCGTTCCCTCACCTGGACCCTAAACCGTCCCCGTTCCCTAACCCTAACCCTAGCCCGAACCCTAACCCTAACCCTTCCCCGAAGCCTGACCCTCACCCGTCCCTTAATCCTAACCCGTACGCTGACACTGACCCGCGCCCTCACACGTGCGTTCCCCCTAAAGCGTTGTCGTACCCTCACCTGGACCCTAAACCGTCCCCGTCCCCTAACCCTAACCCTAGCCCGAACCCTAACCCTAACCCTTCCCCGAAGCCTGACCCTCACCCGTCCCCTAATCCTAACCCGTACGCTGACACTGACCGGCGCCCTCACTCATACGCTCTCCCTAAAGCGTTGTCGTACCCTCACCTGGACCCTAAACCGTCCCCGTCCCCTAACCCTAACCCTAGCCCGAGCCCTAACCCTAACCCTTCCCCGAAGCCTGACCCTCACCCGTCCCCTAATCCTAACCCGTACGCTGACACTGACCCGCGCCCTCACACGTACGCTCCCCCTAAAGCGTTGTCGTACCCTCACCTGGATCCTAAACCGTCCCCGTCCCCTAACCCTAACCCTAGCCCGAACCCTAACCCTAACCCTTCCCCGAAGCCTGACCCTCACCCATCCCCTAATCCTAACCCGTACGCTGACACTGACCCGCGCCCTCACACGTGCGCTCCCCCTAAAGCGTTGTCGTACCCTCACCTGGACCCTAAACCGTCCCCGTCCCCTAACCCTAACCCTAGCCCGAACCCTAACCCTAAACCTTCCCCGAAGCCTGACCCTCACCCGTCCCCTAATCCTAACCCGTACGCTGACACTGACCCGCGCCCTCACACGTACGCTCCCCCTAAAGCGTTGTCGTACCCTCACCTGGACCCTAAACCGTCCCCGTCCCCTAACCCTAACCCTAGCCCGAACCCTAACCCTAACCCTTCCCCGAAGCCTGACCCTCACCCGTCCCCTAAACCTAACCCGTACGCTGACACTGACCCGCGCCCTCACACGTACGCTCCCCCTAAAGCGTTGTCGTACCCTCACCTGGACCCTAAACCGTCCCCGTCCCCTAACCCTAACCCTAGCCCGAACCCTAACCCTAACCTTCCCCGAAACCTGACCCTCACCCGTCCCTTAATCCTAACCCGTACGCTGACACTGACCAGCGCCCTCACACGTACGCTCCCCCTAAAGCGTTGTCGTACCCTCACCTGGACCCTAAACCGTCCCCGTTCCCTAACCCTAACCCTAGCCCGAACCCTAACCCTAACCCTTCCCCGAAGCCTGACCCTCACCCGTCCCCTAATCCTAACCCGTACGCTGACACTGACCCGCGCCCTCACACGTACGCTCCCCCTAAAGCGTTGTCGTACCCTCACCTTGACCCTAAACCGTCCCCGTCCCCTAACCCTAACCCTAGCCCGAACCCTAACCCTAACCCTTCCCCGAAGCCTGACCCTCACCCGTCCCCTAATCCTAACCCGTACGCTGACACTGACCCGCGCCCTCACACGTACGCTCCCCCTAAAGCGTTGTCGTACCCTCACCTGGACCCTAAACCGTCCCCGTCCCCTAACCCTAACCCTAGCCCGAACCCTAACCCTAACCCTTCCCCGAAGCCTGACCCTCACCCGTCCCCTAATCCTAACCCGTACGCTGACACTGACCCGCGCCCTCACACGTACGCTCCCCCTAAAGCGTTGTCGTACCCTCACCTGGACCCTAAACCGTCCCCGTCCCCTAACCCTAACCCTAGCCCGAACCCTAACCCTAACCCTTCCCCGAAGCCTGACCCTCACCCGTCCCCTAATCCTAACCCGTACGCTGACACTGACCCGCGCCCTCACACGTACGCTCCCCCTAAAGCGTTGTCGTACCCTCACCTGGACCCTAAACCGTCCCCGTCCCCTAACCCTAATCCTAGCCCGAACCCTAACCCTAACCCTTCCCCAAAGCCTGACCCTCACCCGTCCCCTAAACCTAACCCGTACGCTGACACTGACCCACGCCCTCACACGTACGCTCCCCCTAAAGCGTTGTCGTTCCCTCACCTGGACCCTAAACCGTCCCCGTCCCCTAACCCTAACCCTAGCCCGAACCCTAACCCTAACCCTTCCCCGAAGCCTGACCCTCACCCGTCCCTTAATCCTAACCCGTACGCTGACACTGACCCGCGCCCTCACACGTGCGCTCCCCCTAAAGCGTTGTCGTACCCTCACCTGTACCCTAAACCGTCCCCATCCCCTAACCCTAACCCTAGCCCGAACCCTAACCCTAACCCTTCCCCGAAGCCTGACCCCCACCCGTCCCCTAATCCTAACCCGTACGCTGACACTGACCCGCGCCCTCACACGTACGCTCCCCCTAAAGCGTTGTCGTACCCTCACCTGGACCCTAAACCGTCCCCGCCCCCTAACCCTAATCCTAGCCCGAACCCTAACCCTAACCCTTCCCCGAAGCCTGACCCTCACCCGTCCCTTAATCCTAACCCGTACGCTGACACTGACCCGCGCCCTCACACGTACGCTCCCCCTAAAGCGTTGTCGTACCCTCACCTGGACCCTAAACCGTCCCCGTTCCCTAACCCTAACCCTAGCCCGAACCCTAACCCTAACCCTTCCCCGAAGCCTGACCCTCACCCGTCCCCTAATCCTAACCCGTACGCTGACACTGACCCACGCCCTCACACGTACGCTCCCCCTAAAGCGTTGTCGTACCCTCACCTGGACCCTAAACCGTCCCCGTCCCCTAACCCTAACCCTAGCCCGAACCCTAACCCTAACCCTTCCCCGAAGCCTGACCCTCACCCGTCCCCTAATCCTAACCCGTACGCTGACACTGACCCGCGCCCTCACACGTACGCTCCCCCTAAAGCGTTGTCGTACCCTCACCTGGACCCTAAACCGTCCCCGTCCCCTAACCCTAACCCTAGCCCGAACCCTAACCCTAACCCTTCCCCGAAGCCTGACCCTCACCCGTCCCCTAATCCTAACCCGTACGCTGACACTGACCCGCGCCCTCACACGTACGCTCCCCCTAAAGCGTTGTCGTACCCTCACCTGGACCCTAAACCGTCCCCGTCCCCTAACCCTAACCCTAGCCCGAACCCTAACCCTAACCCTTCCCCGAAGCCTGACCCTCACCCGTCCCCTAATCCTAACCCGTACGCTGACACTGACCCGCGCCCTCACACGTACGCTCCCCCTAAAGCGTTGTCGTACCCTCACCTGGACCCTAAACCGTCCCCGTCCCCTAACCCTAACCCTAGCCCGAACCCTAACCCTAACCCTTCCCCAAAGCCTGACCCTCACCCGTCCCCTAAACCTAACCCGTACGCTGACACTGACCCGCGCCCTCACACGTACGCTCCCCCTAAAGCGTTGTCGTTCCCTCACCTGGACCCTAAACCGTCCCCGTCCCCTAACCCTAACCCTAGCCCGAACCCTAACCCTAACCCTTCCCCGAAGCCTGACCCTCACCCGTCCCTTAATCCTAACCCGTACGCTGACACTGACCCGCGCCCTCACACGTGCGTTCCCCCTAAAGCGTTGTCGTACCCTCACCTGGACCCTAAACCGTCCCCGTCCCCTAACCCTAACCCTAGCCCGAACCCTAACCCTAACACTTCCCCGAAGCCTGACCCTCACCCGTCCCCTAATCCTAACCCGTACGCTGACACTGACCGGCGCCCTCACTCATACGCTCTCCCTAAAGCGTTGTCGTACCCTCACCTGGACCCTAAACCGTCCCCGTCCCCTAACCCTAACCCTAGCCCGAGCCCTAACCCTAACCCTTCCCCGAAGCCTGACCCTCACCCGTCCCCTAATCCTAACCCGTACGCTGACACTGACCCGCGCCCTCACACGTACGCTCCCCCTAAAGCGTTGTCGTACCCTCACCTGGATCCTAAACCGTCCCCGTCCCCTAACCCTAACCCTAGCCCGAACCCTAACCCTAACCCTTCCCCGAAGCCTGACCCTCACCCATCCCCTAATCCTAACCCGTACGCTGACACTGACCCGCGCCCTCACACGTGCGCTCCCCCTAAAGCGTTGTCGTACCCTCACCTGGACCCTAAACCGTCCCCGTCCCCTAACCCTAACCCTAGCCCGAACCCTAACCCTAACCCTTCCCCGAAGCCTGACCCTCACCCGTCCCCTAATCCTAACCCGTACGCTGACACTGACCCGCGCCCTCACACGTACGCTCCCCCTAAAGCGTTGTCGTACCCTCACCTGGACCCTAAACCGTCCCCGTCCCCTAACCCTAACCCTAGCCCGAACCCTAACCCTAACCCTTCCCCGAAGCCTGACCCTCACCCGTCCCCTAAACCTAACCCGTACGCTGACACTGACCCGCGCCCTCACACGTACGCTCCCCCTAAAGCGTTGTCGTACCCTCACCTGGACCCTAAACCGTCCCCGTCCCCTAACCCTATCCCTAGCCCGAACCCTAACCCTAACCCTTCCCCGAAGCCTGACCCTCACCCGTCCCTTAATCCTAACCCGTACGCTGACACTGACCTGCGCCCTCACACGTACGCTCCCCCTAAAGCGTTGTCGTACCCTCACCTGGACCCTAAACCGTCCCCGTTCCCTAACCCTAACCCTAGCCCGAACCCTAACCCTAACCCTTCCCCGAAGCCTGACCCTCACCCGTCCCCTAATCCTAACCCGTACGCTGACACTGACCCGCGCCCTCACACGTACGCTCCCCCTAAAGCGTTGTCGTACCCTCACCTGGACCCTAAACCGTCCCCGTCCCCTAACCCTAACCCTAGCCCGAACCCTAACCCTAACCCTTCCCCGAAGCCTGACCCTCACCCGTCCCCTAATCCTAACCCGTACGCTGACACTGACCCGCGCCCTCACACGTACGCTCCCCCTAAAGCGTTGTCGTACCCTCACCTGGACCCTAAACCGTCCCCGTCCCCTAACCCTAACCCTAGCCCGAACCCTAACCCTAACCCTTCCCCGAAGCCTGACCCTCACCCGTCCCCTAAACCTAACCCGTACGCTGACACTGACCCGCGCCCTCACACGTACGCTCCCCCTAAAGCGTTGTCGTACCCTCACCTGGACCCTAAACCGTCCCTGTCCCCTAACCCTAACCCTAGCCCGAACCCTAACCCTAACCCTTCCCCGAAGCCTGACCCTCACCCGTCCGTTAATCCTAACCCGTACGCTGACACTGACCCGCGCCCTCACATGTACGCTCCCCCTAAAGCGTTGTCGTACCCTCACCTGGACCCTAAACCGTCCCCGTTCCCTAACCCTAACCCTAGCCCGAACCCTAACCCTAACCCTTCCCCGAAGCCTGACCCTCACCCGTCCCCTAATCCTAACCCGTACGCTGACACTGACCCGCGCCCTCACACGTACGCTCCCCCTAAAGCGTTGTCGTACCCTCACCTGGACCCTAAACCGTCCCCGTCCCCTAACCCTAACCCTAGCCCGAACCCTAACCCTAACCCTTCCCCGAAACCTGACCCTCACCCATCCCCTAATCCTAACCCGTACGCTGACACTGACCCGCGCCCTCACACGTACGCTCCCCCTAAAGCGTTGTCGTACCCTCACCTGGACCCTAAACCGTCCCCGTCCCCTAACCCTAACCCTAGCCCGAACCCTAACCCTAACCCTTCCCCGAAGCCTGACCCTCACCCGTCCCCTAATCCTAACCCGTACGCTGACACTGACCCGCGCCCTCACACGTACGCTCCCCCTAAAGCGTTGTCGTACCCTCACCTGGACCCTAAACCGTCCCCGTCCCCTAACCCTAACCCTAGCCCGAACCCTAACCCTAACCCTTCCCCGAAGCCTGACCCTCACCCGTCCCCTAATCCTAACCCGTACGCTGACACTGACCCGCGCCCTCACACGTACGCTCCCCCTAAAGCGTTGTCGTACCCTCACCTGGACCCTAAACCGTCCCCGTCCCCTAACCCTAACCCTAGCCCGAACCCTAACCCTAACCCTTCCCCGAAGCCTGACCCTCACCCGACCCCTAATCCTAACCCGTATGCTGACACTGACCGGCGCCCTCACTCGTACGCTCTCCCTAAAGCGTTGTCGTACCCTCACCTGGACCCTAAACCGTCCCCGTCCCCTAACCCTAACCCTAGCCCGAGCCCTAACCCTAACCCTTCCCCGAAGCCTGACCCTCACCCGTCCCCTAATCCTAACCCGTACGCTGACACTGACCCGCGCCCTCACACGTACGCTCCCCCTAAAGCGTTGTCGTACCCTCACCTGGATCCTAAACCGTCCCCGTCCCCTAACCCTAACCCTAGCCCGAACCCTAACCCTAACCCTTCCCCGAAGCCTGACCCTCACCCGTCCCCTAATCCTAACCCGTACGCTGACACTGACCCGCGCCCTCACACGTGCGTTCCCCCTAAAGCGTTGTCGTACCCTCACCTGGACCCTAAACCGTCCCCGTCCCCTAACCCTAACCCTAGCCCGAACCCTAACCCTAACCCTTCCCCGAAGCCTGACCCTCACCCGTCCCCTAATCCTAACCCGTACGCTGACACTGACCCGCGCCCTCACACGTACGCTCCCCCTAAAGCGTTGTCGTACCCTCACCTGGACCCTAAACCGTCCCCGTCCCCTAACCCTAACCCTAGCCCGAACCCTAACCCTAACCCTTCCCCGAAGCCTGACCCTCACCCGTCCCCTAAACCTAACCCGTACGCTGACACTGACCCGCGCCCTCACACGTACGCTCCCCCTAAAGCGTTGTCGTACCCTCACCTGGACCCTAAACCGTCCCCGTCCCCTAACCCTAACCCTAGCCCGAACCCTAACCCTAACCCTTCCCCGAAGCCTGACCCTCACCCGTCCCTTAATCCTAACCCGTACGCTGACACTGACCCGCGCCCTCACACGTACGCTCCCCCTAAAGCGTTGTCGTACCCTCACCTGGACCCTAAACCGTCCCCGTTCCCTAACCCTAACCCTAGCCCGAACCCTAACCCTAACCCTTCCCCGAAGCCTGACCCTCACCCGTCCCCTAATACTAACCCGTACGCTGACACTGACCCGCGCCCTCACACGTACGCTCCCCCTAAAGCGTTGTCGTACCCTCACCTGGACCCTAAACCGTCCCCGTCCCCTAACCCTAACCCTAGCCCGAACCCTAACCCTAACCCTTCCCCGAAACCTGACCCTCACCCATCCCCTAATCCTAACCCGTACGCTGACACTGACCCGCGCCCTCACACGTACGCTCCCCCTAAAGCGTTGTCGTACCCTCACCTGGACCCTAAACCGTCCCCGTCCCCTAACCCTAACCCTAGCCCGAACCCTAACCCTAACCCTTCCCCGAAGCCTGACCCTCACCCGTCCCCTAATCCTAACCCGTACGCTGACACTGACCCACGCCCTCACACGTACGCTCCCCCTAAAGCGTTGTCGTACCCTCACCTGGACCCTAAACCGTCCCCGTCCCCTAACCCTAACCCTAGCCCGAACCCTAACCCTAACCCTTCCCCGAAGCCTGACCCTCACCCGTCCCCTAATCCTAACCCGTACGCTGACACTGACCCGCGCCCTCACACGTACGCTCCCCCTAAAGCGTTGTCGTACCCTCACCTGGACCCTAAACCGTCCCCGTCCCCTAACCCTAACCCTAGCCCGAACCCTAACCCTAACCCTTCCCCGAAGCCTGACCCTCACCCGTCCCCTAATCCTAACCCGTACGCTGACACTGACCCGCGCCCTCACACGTACGATCCCCCTAAAGCGTTGTCGTACCCTCACCTGGACCCTAAACCGTCCCCGTCCCCTAACCCTAACCCTAGCCCGAACCCTAACCCTAACCCTTCCCCGAAGCCTGACCCTCACCCGTCCCCTAATCCTAACCCGTACGCTGACACTAACCCGCGCCCTCACACGTACGCTCCCCCTAAAGTGTTGTCGTACCCTCACCTGGACCCTAAACCGTCCCCGTCCCCTAACCCTAACCCTAACCCGAACCCTAACCCTAACCCTTCCCCGAAGCCTGACCCTCAGCCGTCCCCTAATCCTAACCCGTACGCTGACACTAACCCGCGCCCTCACACGTACGCTCCCCCTAAAGCGTTGTCGTACCCTCACCTGGACCCTAAACCATCCCCGTCCCCTAACCCTAACCCTAGCCCGAACCCTAACCCTAACCCTTCCCTGAAGCCTGACCCTCACCCGTCCCCTAATCCTAACCCGTACGCTGACACTAACCCACGCCCTCACACGTACGCTCCCCCTAAAGCGTTGTCGTACCCTCACCTGGACCCTAAACCGTCCCCGTCCCCTAACCCTAACCCTAGCCCGAACCCTAACCCTAACCCTTCCCCGAAGCCTGACCCTCACCCGTCCCCTAATCCTAACCCGTACGCTGACACTAACCCGCGCCCTCACACGTACGCTCCCCCTAAAGCGTTGTCGTACCCTCACCTGGACCCTAAACCGTCCCCGTCCCCTAACCCTAACCCTAGCCCGAACCCTAACCCTAACCCTTCCCCGAAGCCTGACCCTCACCCGTCCCCTAATCCTAACCCGTACGCTGACACTAACCCACGCCCTCACACGTACGCTCCCCCTAAAGCGTTGTCGTACCCTCACCTGGACCCTAAACCGTCCCCGTCCCCTAACCCTAACCCTAGCCCGAACCCTAACCCTAACCCTTCCCCGAAGCCTGACCCTCACCCGTCCCCTAATCCTAACCCGTACGCTGACACTAAACCGCGCCCTCACACGTACGCTCCCCCTAAAGCGTTGTCGTACCCTCACCTGGACCCTAAACCGTCCCCGTCCCCTAACCCTAACCCTAGCCCTAACCCTAACCCTAACCCTTCCCCGAAGCCTGACCCTCACCCGTCCCCTAATCCTAACCCGTACGCTGACACTGACCCGCGCCCTCACACGTACGCTCCCCCTAAAGCATTGTCGTACCCTCACCTGGACCCTAAACCGTCCCCGTCCCCTAACCCTAACCCTAGCCCGAACCCTAACCCTAACACTTCTCCGAAGCCTGACCCTCACCCGTCCCCTAATCCTAACCCGTACGCTGACACTGACCCGCGCCCTCACACGTACGCTCCCCCTAAAGCGTTGTCGTACCCTCACCTGGACCCTAAACCGTCCCCGTCCCCTAACCCTAACCCTAGCCCGAACCCTAACCCTAACCCTTCCCCGAAGCCTGACCCTCACCCGTCCCCTAATCCTAACCCGTACGCTGACACTGACCCGCGCCCTCACACGTACGCTCCCCCTAAAGCGTTGTCGTACCCTCACCTGGACCCTAAACCGTCCCCGTCCCCTAACCCTAACCCTAGCCCGAACCCTAACCCTAACACTTCCCCGAAGCCTAACCCTCACCCGTCCCCTAATCCTAACCCGTACGCTGACACTGACCTGCGCCCTCACACGTACGCTCCCCCTAAAGCGTTGTCGTACCCTCACCTGGACCCTAAACCGTCCCCGTCGCCTAACCCTAACCCTAGCCCGAACCCTAACCCTAACCCTTCCCCGAAGCCTGACCCTCACCCGTCCCCTTGTCCTAACCCGTACGCTGACACTGACCCGCGCCCTCACACGTACGCTCCCCCTAAAGCGTTGTCGTACCCTCACCTGGACCCTAAACCGTCCCCGTCCCCTAACCCTAACCCTAGCCCGAACCCTAACCCTAACCCTTCCCCGAAGCCTGACCCTCACCCGTTCCCTAATCCTAACCCGTACGCTGACACTGACCCGCGCCCTCACACGTACGATCCCCCTAAAGCGTTGTCGTACCCTCACCTGGACCCTAAACCGTCCCCGTCCCCTAACCCTAACCCTAGCCCGAACCCTAACCCTAACCCTTCCCCGAAGCCTGAACCTCACCCGTTCCCTAATCCTAACCCGTACGCTGACACTGACCCGCGCCCTCACACGTACGCTCCCCCTAAAGCGTTGTCGTACCCTCACCTGGACCCTAAACCGTCCCCGTCCCCTAACCCTAACCCTAGCCCGAACCCTAACCCTAACCCTTCCCCGAAGCCTGACCCTCACCCGTCCCCTAATCCTAACCCGTACGCTGACACTAACCCACGCCCTCACACGTACGCTCCACCTAAAGCGTTGTCGTACCCTCACCTGGACCCTAAACCGTCCCCGTCCCCTAACCCTAACCCTAGCCCGAACCCTAACCCTAACCCTTCCCCGAAGCCTGACCCTCACCCGTCCCCTAATCCTAACCCGTACGCTGACACTAACCCGCGCCCTCACACGTACGCTCCCCCTAAAGCGTTGTCGTACCCTCACCTGGACCCTAAACCGTCCCCGTCCCCTAACCCTAACCCTAGCCCGAACCCTAACCCTTACCCTTCCCCGAAGCCTGACCCTCACCCGTCCCCTAATCCTACCCCATACGCTGACACTAACCCACGCCCTCACACGTACGCTCCCCCTAAAGCGTTGTCGTACCCTCACCTGGACCCTAAACCGTCCCCGTCCCCTAACCCTAACCCTAGCCCGAACCCTAACCCTAACCCTTCCCCGAAGCCTGACCCTCACCCGTCCCCTAATCCTAACCCGTACGCTGACACTAACCCGCGCCCTCACACGTACGCGCCCCCTAAAGCGTTGTCGTACCCTCACCTGGACCCTAAACCGTCCCCGTCCCCTAACCCTAACCCTAGCCCGAACCCTAACCCTAACCCTTCCCCGAAGCCTGACCCTCACCCGTCCCCTAATCCTAACCCGTACGCTGACACTAACCCACGCCCTCACACGTACGCTCCCCCTAAAGCGTTGTCGTACCCTCACCTGGACCCTAAACCGTCCCCGTCCCCTAACCCTAACCCTAGCCCGAACCCTAACCCTAACCCTTCCCCGAAGCCTGACCCTCACCCGTCCCCTAATCCTAACCCGTACGCTGACACTGACCAGCGCCCTCACACGTACGCTCCCCCTAAAGCGTTGTCGTACCCTCACCTGGACCCTAAACCGTCCCCGTCCCCTAACCCTAACCCTAGCCCGAACCCTAACCCTAACCCTTCCCCGAAGCCTGACCCTCACCCGTCCCCTAATCCTAACCCGTACGCTGACACTGACCCGCGCCCTCACACGTACGCTCCCCCTAAAGCGTTGTCGTACCCTCACCTGGACCCTAAACCGTCCCCGTCCCCTAACCCTAACCCTAGCCCGAACCCTAACCCTAACCCTTCCCCGAAGCCTGACCCTCACCCGTCCCCTAATCCTAACCCGTACGCTGACACTGACCCGCGCCCTCACACGTACGCTCCCCCTAAAGCGTTGTCGTACCCTCACCTGGACCCTAAACCGTCCCCGTCCCCTAACCCTAACCCTAGCCCGAACCCTAACCCTAACCCTTCCCCGAAGCCTGACCCTCACCCGTCCCCTAATCCTAACCCGTACGCTGACACTGACCCGCGCCCTCACACGTACGCTCCCCCTAAAGCGTTGTCGTACCCTCACCTGGACCCTAAACCTTCCCCATCCCCTAACCCTAACCCTAGCCCGAACCCTAACCCTAACCCTTCCCCGAAGCCTGACCCTCACCCGTCCCCTAATCTTAACCCGTACGCTGACACTGACCCGCGCCCTCACACGTACGCTCCCCCTAAAGCGTTGTCGTACCCTCACCTAGACCCTAAACCGTCCCCGTCCCCTAACCCTAACCCTAGCCCGAACCCTAAACCTAACCCTTCCCCGAAGCCTGACCCTCACCCGTCCCCTAATCCTAACCCGTACGCTGACACTGACCCGCGCCCTCAAACCTACGCTCCCCCTAAAGCTTTGTCGTACCCTCACCTGGACCCTAAACCGTCCCCGTCCCCTAACCCTAGCCCGAACCCTAACCCTAACCCTTCCCCGAAGCCTGACCCTCACCCGTCCCCTAATCCTAACCCGTACGCTGACACTAACCCGCGCCCTCACACGTACGCTCCCCCTAAAGTGTTGTCGTACCCTCACCTGGACCCTAAACCGTCCCCGTCCCCTAACCCTAACCCTAACCCGAACCCTAACCCTAACACTTCCCCGAAGCCTGACCCTCAGCCGTCCCCTAATCCTAACCCGTACGCTGACACTAACCCGCGCCCTCACACGTACGCTCCCCCTAAAGCGTTGTCGTACCCTCACCTGGAACCTAAACCGTCCCCGTCCCCTAACCCTAACCCTAGCCCGAACCCTAACCCTAACCCTTCCCCGAAGCCTGACCCTCACCCGTCCCCTAATCCTAACCCGTACGCTGACACTAACCCACGCCCTCACACGTACGCTCCCCCTAAAGCGTTGTCGTACCCTCACCTGGACCCTAAACCGTCCCCGTCCCCTAACTCTAACCCTAGCCCGAACCCTAACCCTAACCCTTCCCCGAAGCCTGACCCTCACCCGTCCCCTAATCCTAACCCGTACGCTGACACTAACCCGCGCCCTCACACGTACGCTCCCCCTAAAGCGTTGTCGTACCCTCACCTGGACCCTAAACCGTCCCCGTCCCCTAACCCTAACCCTAGCCCGAACCCTAACCCTTACCCTTCCCCGAAGCCTGACCCTCACCCGTCCCCTAATCCTAACCCGTACGCTGACACTAACCCACGCCCTCACACGTACGCTCCCCCTAAAGCGTTGTCGTACCCTCACCTGGACCCTAAACCGTCCCCGTCCCCTAACCCTAACCCTAGCCCGAACCCTAACCCTAAACCTTCCCCGAAGCCTGACCCTCACCCGTCCCCTAATCCTAACCCGTACGCTGACACTAACCCGCGCCCTCACACGTACGCTCCCCCTAAAGCGTTGTCGTACCCTCACCTGGACCCTAAACCGTCCCCGTCCCCTAACCCTAACCCTAGCCCGAACCCTAACCCTAACCCTTCCCCGAAGCCTGACCCTCACCCGTCCCCTAATCCTAACCCGTACGCTGACACTAACCCACGCCCTCACACGTACGCTCCCCCTAAAGCGTTGTCGTACCCTCACCTGGACCCTAAACCGTCCCCGTCCCCTAACCCTAACCCTAGCCCGAACCCTAACCCTAACCCTTCCCCGAAGCCTGACCCTCACCCGTCCCCTAAACTTAACCCGTACGCTGACACTAACCCGCGCCCTCACACGTACGCTCCCCCTAAAGCGTTGTCGTACCCTCACCTGGACCCTAAACCGTCCCCGTCCCCTAACCCTAACCCTAGCCCGAACCCTAACCCTAACCCTTCCCCGAAGCCTGACCCTCACCCGTCCCCTAATCCTAACCCGTACGCTGACACTGACCCGCGCCCTCACACGTACGCTCCCCCTAAAGCATTGTCGTACCCTCACCTGGACCCTAAACCGTCCCCGTCCCCTAACCCTAACCCTAGCCCGAACCCTAACCCTAACACTTCTCCAAAGCCTGACCCTCACCCGTCCCCTAATCCTAACCCGTACGCTGACAGTAACCTGCGCCCTCACACGTACGCTCCCCCTAAAGCGTTGTCGTACCCTCACCTGGACCCTAAACCGTCCCCGTCCCCTAACCCTAACCCTAGCCCGAACCCTAACCCTAACCCTTCCCCGAAGCCTGACCCTCACCCGTCCCCTAATCCTAACCCGTACGCTGACACTGACCCGCGCCCTCACACGTACGCTCCCCCTAAATCATTGTCGTACCCTCACCTGGACCCTAAACCGTCCCCGTCCCCTAACCCTAACCCTAGCCCGAACCCTAACCCTAACACTTCCCCGAAGCCTGACCCTCACCCGTCCCCTAATCCTAACCCGTACGCTGACACTAACCTGCGCCCTCACACGTACGCTCCCCCTAAAGCGTTGTCGAACCCTCACCTGGACCCTAAACCGTCCCCGTCGCCTAACCCTAACCCTAGCCCGAACCCTAACCCTAACCCTTCCCCGAAGCCTGACCCTCACCCGTCCCCTATTCCTAACCCGTACGCTGACACTGACCCGCGCCCTCACACGTATGCTCCCCCTAAAGCGTTGTCGTACCCTCACCTGGACCCTAAACCGTCCCCGTCCCCTAACCCTAACCCTAGCCCGAACCCTAACCCTAACCCTTCCCCGAAGCCTGAACCTCACCCGTCCCCTAATCCTAACCCGTACGCTGACACTGACCCGCGCCCTCACACGTACGCTCCCCCTAAAGCGTTGTCGTACCCTCACCTGGACCCTAAACCGTCCCCGTCCCCTAACCCTAACCCTAGCCCGAACCCTAACCCTAACCCTTCCCCGAAGCCTGACCCTCACCCGTCCCATAATCCTAACCCGTACGCTGACACTGACCCGCGCCCTCACACGTACGCTCCCCCTAAAGCGTTGTCGTACCCTCACCTGGACCCTAAACCGTCCCCGTCCCCTAACCCTAACCCTAGCCCGAACCCTAACCCTAACCCTTCCCCGAAGCCTGACCCTCACCCGTCCCCTAATCCTAACCCGTACGCTGACACTGACCCGCGCCCTCACACGTACGCTCCCCCTAAAGCGTTGTCGTACCCTCACCTGGACCCTAAACCGTCCCCGTCCCCTAACCCTAACCCTAGCCCGAACCCTAACCCTAACCCTTCCCCGAAGCCTGACCCTCACCCGTCCCCTAATCCTAACCCGTACGCTGACACTGACCCGCGCCCTCACACGTACGCTCCCCCTAAAGCGTTGTCGTACCCTCACCTGGACCCTAAACCGTCCCCGTCCCCTAACCCTAACCCTAGCCCGAACCCTAACCCTAACCCTTCCCCGAAGCCTGACCCTCACCCGTCCCCTAATCCTAACCCGTACGCTGACACTGACCCGCGCCCTCACACGTACGCTCTCCCTAAAGCGTTGTCGTACCCTCACCTGGACCCTAAACCGTCCCCGTCCCCTAACCCTAACCCTAGCCCGAACCCTAACCCTAACCCTTCCCCGAAGCCTGACCCTCACCCGTCCCCTAATCCTAACCCGTACGCTGACACTGACCCGCGCCCTCACACGTACGCTCCCCCTAAAGCGTTGTCGTACCCTCACCTGGACCCTAAACCGTCCCCGTCCCCTAACCCTAACCCTAGCCCGAACCCTAACCCTAACCCTTCCCCGAAGCCTGACCCTCACCCGTCCCCTAATCCTAACCCGTACGCTGACACTGACCCGCGCCCTCACACGTACGCTCCCCCTAAAGCGTTGTCGTACCCTCACCTGGACCCTAAACCGTCCCCGTCCCCTAACCCTAACCCTGGCCCGAACCCTAACCCTAACCCTTCCCCGAAGCCTGACCCTCACCCGTCCCCTAATCCTAACCCGTACGCTGACACTGACCCGCGCCCTCACACGTACGCTCCCCCTAAAGCGTTGTCGTACCCTCACCTGGACCCTAAACCGTCCCCGTCCCCTAACCCCAACCCTAGCCCGAACCCTAACCCTAACCCTTCCCCGAAGCCTGACCCTCACCCGTCCCTTAATCCTAACCAGTACGCTGACACTTACCCGCGCCCTCACACGTACGCTCCCCCTAAAGCGTTGTCGTACCCTCACCTGGACCCTAAACTGTCCCCGTCCCCTAACCCTAACCCTAGCCCGAACCCTAACCCTAACCCTTCCCCGAAGCCTGACACTCACCCGTCCCCTAATCCTAACCCGTACGCTGACACTGACCCGCGCCCTCACTCGTACGCTCCCCCTAAAGCGTTGTCGTACCCTCACCTGGACCCTAAACCGTCCCCGTCCCCTAACCCTAACCCTAGCCCGAACCCTAACCCTAACCCTTCCCCAAAGCCTGACCCTCACCCGTCCCCTAATCCTAACCCGTACGCTTACACTGACCCGCGCCCTCAAACCTACGCTCCCCCTAAAGCGTTGTGGTACCCTCACCTGGACCCTAAACCGTCCCCGTCGCCTAACCCTAACCCTAGCCCGAACCCTAACCCTAACCCTTCCCCGAAGCCTGACCCTCACCCGTCCCCTATTCCTAACCCGTACGCTGACACTGACCCGCGCCCTCACACGTACGCTCCCCCTAAAGCGTTGTCGTACCCTCACCTGGACCCTAAACCGTCCCCGTCCCCTAACCCTAACCCTAGCCCGAACCCTAACCCTAACCCTTCCCCGAAGCCTGAACCTCACCCGTCCCCTAATCCTAACCCGTACGCTGACACTGACCCGCGCCCTCACACGTACGCTCCCCCTAAAGCGTTGTCGTACCCTCACCTGGACCCTAAACCGTCCCCGTCCCCTAACCCTAACCCTAGCCCGAACCCTAACCCTAACCCTTCCCCGAAGCCTGACCCTCACCCGTCCCATAATCCTAACCCGTACGCTGACACTGACCCGCGCCCTCACACGTACGCTCCCCCTAAAGCGTTGTCGTACCCTCACCTGGACCCTAAACCGTCCCCGTCCCCTAACCCTAACCCTAGCCCGAACCCTAACCCTAACCCTTCCCCGAAGCCTGACCCTCACCCGTCCCCTAATCCTAACCCGTACGCTGACACTGACCCGCGCCCTCACACGTACGCTCCCCCTAAAGCGTTGTCGTACCCTCACCTGGACCCTAAACCGTCCCCGTCCCCTAACCCTAACCCTAGCCCGAACCCTAACCCTAACCCTTCCCCGAAGCCTGACCCTCACCCGTCCCCTAATCCTAACCCGTACGCTGACACTGACCCGCGCCCTCACACGTACGCTCCCCCTAAAGCGTTGTCGTACCCTCACCTGGACCCTAAACCGTCCCCGTCCCCTAACCCTAACCCTAGCCCGAACCCTAACCCTAACCCTTCCCCGAAGCCTGACCCTCACCCGTCCCCTAATCCTAACCCGTACGCTGACACTGACCCGCGCCCTCACACGTACGCTCTCCCTAAAGCGTTGTCGTACCCTCACCTGGACCCTAAACCGTCCCCGTCCCCTAACCCTAACCCTAGCCCGAACCCTAACCCTAACCCTTCCCCGAAGCCTGACCCTCACCCGTCCCCTAATCCTAACCCGTACGCTGACACTGACCCGCGCCCTCACACGTACGCTCCCCCTAAAGCGTTGTCGTACCCTCACCTGGACCCTAAACCGTCCCCGTCCCCTAACCCTAACCCTAGCCCGAACCCTAACCCTAACCCTTCCCCGAAGCCTGACCCTCACCCGTCCCCTAATCCTAACCCGTACGCTGACACTGACCCGCGCCCTCACACGTACGCTCCCCCTAAAGCGTTGTCGTACCCTCACCTGGACCCTAAACCGTCCCCGTCCCCTAACCCTAACCCTGGCCCGAACCCTAACCCTAACCCTTCCCCGAAGCCTGACCCTCACCCGTCCCCTAATCCTAACCCGTACGCTGACACTGACCCGCGCCCTCACACGTACGCTCCCCCTAAAGCGTTGTCGTACCCTCACCTGGACCCTAAACCGTCCCCGTCCCCTAACCCCAACCCTAGCCCGAACCCTAACCCTAACCCTTCCCCGAAGCCTGACCCTCACCCGTCCCTTAATCCTAACCAGTACGCTGACACTTACCCGCGCCCTCACACGTACGCTCCCCCTAAAGCGTTGTCGTACCCTCACCTGGACCCTAAACTGTCCCCGTCCCCTAACCCTAACCCTAGCCCGAACCCTAACCCTAACCCTTCCCCGAAGCCTGACACTCACCCGTCCCCTAATCCTAACCCGTACGCTGACACTGACCCGCGCCCTCACTCGTACGCTCCCCCTAAAGCGTTGTCGTACCCTCACCTGGACCCTAAACCGTCCCCGTCCCCTAACCCTAACCCTAGCCCGAACCCTAACCCTAACCCTTCCCCAAAGCCTGACCCTCACCCGTCCCCTAATCCTAACCCGTACGCTTACACTGACCCGCGCCCTCAAACCTACGCTCCCCCTAAAGCGTTGTGGTACCCTCACCTGGACCCTAAACCGTCCCCGTCCCCTAACCCTAACCCTAGCCCGAACCCTAACCCTAACCCTTCCCCGAAGCCTGACCCTCACCCGTCCCCTAATCCTAAACCGTACGCTGACACTAACCCGCGCCCTCACACGTACGCTCCCCCTAAAGCGTTGTCGTACCCTCACCTGGACCCTAAACCGTCCCCATCCCCTAACCCTAACCCTAGCCCGAACCCTAACCCTAACCCTTCCCCAAAGCCTGACCCTCACCCGTCCCCTAATCCTAACCCGTACGCTTACACTGACCCGCGCCCTCAAACCTACGCTCCCCCTAAAGCGTTGTGGTACCCTCACCTGGACCCTAAACCGTCCCCGTCCCCTAACCCTAACCCTAGCCCGAACCCTAACCCTAACCCTTCCCCGAAGCCTGACCCTCACCCGTCCCCTAATCCTAAACCGTACGCTGACACTAACCCGCGCCCTCACACGTACGCTCCCCCTAAAGCGTTGTCGTACCCTCACCTGGACCCTAAACCGTCCCCATCCCCTAACCCTAACCCTAGCCCGAACACTAACCCTAACACTTCCCCGAAGCCTGACCCTCACCCGTCTCCTAATCCTAACCCGTACGCTGACATTAACCCGCGCCCTCACACGTACGCTCCCCCTAAAGCGTTGTGGTACCCTCACCTGGACCCTAAACCGTCCCCGTCCCCTAACCCTAACCCTAGCCCGAACCCTAACCCTAACCCTTCCCCGAAGCCTGACCCTCACCCGTCCCCTAATCCTAACCCGTACGCTGACACTGACCAACGCCCTCACAAATACGCTCCACCTAAAGCGTTGTCGTACCGTCACCTGGACCCTAAACCGTCCCCGTCCCCTAACCCTAACCCTATCCCGAACCCTAACCCTAACCCTTCCCCGAAGCCTGACCCTCACCCGTCCCCTAATCCTAACCCGTACGCTGACACTGACCAACGCCCTCACAAATACGCTCCACCTAAAGCGTTGTCGTACCCTCACCTGGACCCTAAATCGTCCCCGTCCCCAACCCTATCCCTAGCCCGAACCCTAACCCTAACACTTCCCCGAAGCCTGACCTTCACCCGTCCCCTAATCCTAACCCGTACGCTGACGCTAACCCGCGCCCTCACACGTACGCTCCCCCTAAAGCGTTGTCGTACCCTCACCTGGACCCTAAACCGTCCCCGTCCCCTAACCCTAACCCTAGCCCGAACCCTAACCCTAACCCTTCCCCGAAGCCTGACCCTCACCCGTCCCCTAATCCTAACCCGTACGCTGACACTGACCCGCGCCCTCACACGTACGCTCCCCCTAAAGCGTTGTCGTACCCTCACCTGGACCCTAAACCGTCCCCGTCCCCTAACCCTAACCCTAGCCCGAACCCTAACCCTAACCCTTCCCCGAAGCCTGACCCTCACCCGTCCCTTAATCCTAACCCGTACGCTGACACTGACCCGCGCCCTCACACGTACGCTCCCCCTAAATCATTGTCGTACCTTCACCTGGACCCTAAACCCTCCCCGTCCCCTAACCCTAACCCTAGCCCGAACCCTAACCCTAACACTTCCCCGAAGCCTGACCCTCACCCGTCCCCTAATCCTAACCCGTACGCTGACACTAACCTGCGCCCTCACACGTACGCTCCCCCTAAAGCGTTGTCGTACCCTCACCTGGACCCTAAACCGTCCCCGTCGCCTAACCCTAACCCTAGCCCGAACCCTAACCCTAACCCTTCCCCGAAGCCTGACCCTCACCCGTCCCCTAATCCTAACCCGTACGCTGACACTGACCCGCGCCCTCACACGTACGCTCCCCCTAAAGCGTTGTCGTACCCTCACCTGGACCCTAAACCGTCCCCGTCCCCTAACCCTAACCCTAGCCCGAACCCTAACCCTAACCCTTTCCCGAAGCCTGACCCTCACCCGTCCCCTAATCCTAACCCGTACGCTGACACTGACCCGCGCCCTCACACGTACGCTCCCCCTAAAGCGTTGTCGTACCTTCACCTGGACCCTAAACCGTCCCCGTCCCCTAACCCTAACCCTAGCCCGAACCCTAACCCTAACCCTTCCCCGAAGCCTGACCCTCACCCGTCCCCTAATCCTAACCCGTACGCTGACACTGACCCGCGCCCTCACACGTACGCTCCCCCTAAAGCGTTGTCGTACCCTCACCTGGACCCTAAACCGTCCCCGTCCCCTAACCCTAACCCTAACCCGAACCCTAACCCTAACCCTTCCCCGAAGCCTGACCCTCACCCGTCCCCTAATCCTAACCCGTACGCTGACACTGACCCGCGCCCTCACACGTACGCTCCCCCTAAAGCGTTGTCGTACCCTCACCTGGACCCTAAACCGTCCCCGTCCCCTAACCCTAACCCTAGCCCGAACCCTAACCCTAACCCTTCCCCGAAGCCTGAACCTCACCCGTCCCCTAATCCTAACCCGTACGCTGACACTGACCCGCGCCCTCACACGTACGCTCCCCCTAAAGCGTTGTCGTACCCTCACCTGGACCCTAAACCGTCCCCGTCCCCTAACCCTAACCCTAGCCCGAACCCTAACCCTAACCCTTCCCCGAAGCCTGACCCTCACCCGTCCCCTAATCCTAACCCGTACGCTGACACTGACCCGCGCCCTCACACGTACGCTCCCCCTAAAGCGTTGTCGTACCCTCACCTGGACCCTAAACCGTCCCCGTCCCCTAACCCTAACCCTAGCCCGAACCCTAACCCTAACCCTTCCCCGAAGCCTGACCCTCACCCGTCCCCTAATCCTAACCCGTACGCTGACACTGACCCGCGCCCTCACACGTACGCTCCCCCTAAAGCATTGTCGTACCCTCACCTGGACCCTAAACCGTCCCCGTCCCCTAACCCTAACCCTAGCCCGAACCCTAAACCTAACCCTTCCCCGAAGCCTGACCCTCACCCGTCCCCTAATCCTAACCCGTACGCTGACACTGACCCGCGCCCTCACACGTACGCTCCCCCTAAAGCGTTGTCGTACCCTCACCTGGACCCTAAACCGTACCCGTCCCCTAACCCTAACCCTAGCCCGAACCCTAACCCTAACCCTTCCCCGAAGCCTGACACTCACCCGTCCCCTAATCCTAACCAGTACGCTGACACTGACCCGCGCCCTCACACGTACGCTCCCCCTAAAGAATTGTCGTACCCTCACCTGGACCCTAAACCGTCCCCGTCCCCTAACCCTAACCCTAGCCCGAACCCTAACCCTAACCCTTCCCCGAAGCCTGACCCTCACCCGTCCCCTAATCCTAACCCGTACGCTGACACTGACCCGCGCCCTCACACGTACGCTCCCCCTAAAGCGTTGTCGTACCCTCACCTGGACCCTAAACCGTCCCCGTCCCCTAACCCTAACCCTAGCCCGAACCCTAACCCTAACCCTTCCCCGAAGCCTGACCCTCACCCGTCCCCTAATCCTAACCCGTACGCTGACACTGACCCGCGCTCTCACGCGTACGCTCCCCCTAAAGCGTTGTCGTACCCTCACCTGGACCCTAAACCGTCCCCGTCCCCTAACCCTAACCCTAGCCCGAACCCTAACCCTAACCCTTCCCCGAAGCCTGACCCTCACCCGTCCCCTAATCCTAACCCGTACGCTGACACTGACCCGCGCCCTCACACGTACGCTCCCCCTAAAGCATTGTCGTACCCTCACCTGGACCCTAAACCGTCCCCGTCCCCTAACCCTAACCCTAGCCCGAACCCTAACCCTAACCCTTCCCCGAAGCCTGACACTCACCCGTCCCCTAATCCTAACCCGTACGCTGACACTGACCCGCGCCCTCACACGTACGCTCCCCCTAAAGCGTTGTCGTACCCTCACCTGGACCCTAAACCGTCCCCGGCCCCTAACCCTAACCCTAGCCCGAACCCTAACCCTAACCCTTCCCCGAAGCCTGACCCTCACCCGTCCCCTAATCCTAACCCGTACGCTGACACTGACCCGCGCCCTCACACGTACGCTCCCCCTAAAGCGTTGTCGTACCCTCACCTGGACCCTAAACCGTCCCCGTCCCCTAACCCTAACCCTAGCCCGAACCCTAACCCTAACCCTTCCCCGAAGCCTGACCCTCACCCGTCCCCTAATCCTAACCCGTACGCTGACACTGACCCGCGCCCTCACACGTACGCTCCCCCTAAAGCGTTGTCGTACCCTCACCTGGACCCTAAACCGTCCCCGTCCCCTAACCCTAACCCTAGCCCGAACCCTAACCCTAACCCTTCCCCGAAGCCTGATCCTCACCCGTCCCCTAATCCTAACCCGTACGCTGACACTGACCCGCGCCCTCACACGTACGCTCCCCCTAAAGCGTTGTCGTACCCTCACCTGGACCCTAAACCGTCCCCGTCCCCTAACCCTAACCCTAGCCCGAACCCTAACCCTAACCCTTCCCCGAAGCCTGACCCTCACCCGTCCCCTAATCCTAACCCGTACGCTGACACTGACCCGCGCCCTCACACGTATGCTCCCCCTAAAGCGTTGTCGTACCCTCACCTGGACCCTAAGCCGTCCCCGTCCCCTAACCCTAACCCTAGCCCGAACCCTAACCCTAACCCTTCCCCGAAGCCTGACTCTCACCCGTCCCCTAATCCTAACCCGTACGCTGACACTGACCCGCGCCCTCACACGTACGCTCCCCCTAAAACGTTGTCGTACCCTCACCTGGACCCTAAACCGTCCCCGTCCCCTAACCCTAACCCTAGCCCGAACCCTAACCCTAACCCTTCCCCGAAGCCTGACCCTCACCCGTCCCCTAATCCTAACGCGTACGCTGACACTGACCCGCGCCCTCACACGTACGCTCCCCCTAAAGCGTTGTCGTACCCTCACCTGGACCCTAAACCGTCCCCGTCCCCTAACCCTAACCCTAGCCCGAACCCTAACCCTAACCCTTCCCCGAAGCCTGACCCTCACCCGTCCCCTAATCCTAACCCGTACGCTGACACTGACCCGCGCCCTCACACGTACGCTCCCCCTAAAGCGTTGTCGTACCCTCACCTGGACCCTAAGCCGTCCCCGTCCCCTAACCCTAACCCTAGCCCGAACCCTAACCCTAACCCTTCCCCGAAGCCTGACCCTCACCCGTCCCCTAATCCTAACCCGTACGCTGACACTGACCCGCGCCCTCACACGTACGCTCCCCCTAAAACGTTGTCGTACCCTCACCTGGACCCTAAACCGTCCCCGTCCCCTAACCCTAACCCTAGCCCGAACCCTAACCCTAACCCTTCCCCGAAGCCTGACCCTCACCCGTCCCCTAATCCTAACCCGTACGCTGACACTGACCCGCGCCCTCACATGTACGCTCCCCCTAAAGCGTTGTCGTACCCTCACCTGGACCCTAAACCGTCCCCGTCCCCTAACCCTAACCCTAGCCCGAACCCTAACCCTAACCCTTCCCCGAAGCCTGACCCTCACCCGTCCCCTAATCCTAACCCGTACGCTGACACTGACCCGCGCCCTCACACGTACGCTCCCCCTAAAGCGTTGTCGTACCCTCACCTGGACCCTAAACCGTCCCCGTCCCCTAACCCTAACCCTAGCCCGAACCCTAACCCTAACCCTTCCCCGAAGCCTGACCCTCACCCGTCCCCTAATCCTAACCCGTACGCTGACACTGACCCGCGCCCTCACACGTACGCGCCCCCTAAAGCGTTGTCGTACCCTCACCTGGACCCTAAACCGTCCCCGTCCCCTAAACCTAACCCTAGCCCGAACCCTAACCCTAACCCTTCCCCGAAGCCTGACCCTCACCCGTCCCCTAATCCTAACCCGTACGCTGACACTGACCCGCGCCCTCACACGTACGCTCCCCCTAAAGCGTTGTCGTACCCTCACCTGGACCCTAAACCGTCCCCGTCCCCTAACCCTAACCCTAGCCCGAACCCTAACCCTAACCCTTCCCCGAAGCCTGACCCTCACCCGTCCCCTAATCCTAACCCGTACGCTGACACTGACCCGCGCCCTCACACGTACGCTCCCCCTAGAGCGTTGTCGTACCCTCACCTGGACCCTAAACCGTCCCCGTCCCCTAACCCTAACCCTGGCCCGAACCCTAACCCTAACCCTTCCCCGAAGCCTGACCCTCACCCGTCCCCTAATCCTAACCCGTACGCTGACACTGACCCGCGCCCTCACACGTACGCTCCCCCTAAAGCGCTGTCGTACCCTCACCTGGACCCTAAACCGTCCCCGTCCCCTAACCCTAACCCTAGCCCGAACCCTAACCCTAACACTTCCCCGAAGCCTGACCCTCACCCGTCCCCTAATCCTAACCCGTACGCTGACACTGACCCGCGCCCTCACACGTACGCTCCCCCTAAAGCGTTGTCGTACCTTCACCTGGACCCTAAACCGTCCCCGTCCCCTAACCCTAACCCTAGCCCGAACCCTAACCCTAACCCTTCCCCGAAGCCTGACCCTCACCCGTCCCCTAATCCTAACCCGTACGCTGACACTGACCCGCGCCCTCACACGTACGCTCCCCCTAAAGCGTTGTCGTACCCTCACCTGGACCCTAAACCGTCCCCGTCCCCTAACCCTAACCCTAGCCCGAACCCTAACCCTAACCCTTCCCCGAAGCCTGACCCTCACCCGTCCCCTAATCCTAACCCGTACGCTGACACTGACCCGCGCCCTCACACGTACGCTCCCCCTAAAGCGTTGTCGTACCCTCACCTGGACCCTAAACCGTCCCCGTCCCCTAACCCTAACCCTAGCCCGAACCCTAACCCTAACACTTCCCCGAAGCCTGACCCTCACCCGTCCCCTAATCCTAACCCGTACGCTGACACTGACCCGCGCCCTCACACGTACGCTCCCCCTAAAGCGTTGTCGTACCCTCACCTGGACCCTAAACCGTCCCCGTCCCCTAACCCTAACCCTAGCCCGAACCCTAACCCTAACCCTTCCCCGAAGCCTGACCCTCACCCGTCCCCTAATCCTAAACCGTACGCTGACACTGACCCGCGCCCTCACACGTACGCTCCCCCTAAAGCGTTGTCGTACCCTCACCTGGACCCTAAACCGTCCCCGTCCCCTAACCCTAACCCTAGCCCGAACACTAACCCTAACACTTCCCCGAAGCCTGACCCTCACCCGTCTCCTAATCCTAACCCGTACGCTGACACTAACCCGCGCCCTCACACGTACGCTCCCCCTAAAGCGTTGTGGTACCCTCACCTGGACCCTAAACCGTCCCCGTCCCCTAACCCTAACCCTAGCCCGAACCCTAACCCTAACCCTTCCCCGAAGCCTGACCCTCACCTGTCCCCTAATCCTAACCCGTACGCTGACACTGACCAACGCCCTCACAAATACGCTCCACCTAAAGCGTTGTCGTACCCTCACCTGGACCCTAAACCGTCCCCGTCCCCTAACCCTATCCCTAGCCCGAACCCTAACCCTAACACTTCCTCGAAGCCTGACCTTCACCCGTCCCCTAATCCTAAAACGTACGCTGACACTAACCCGCGCCCTCACACGTACGCTCCCCCTAAAGCGTTGTCGTACCCTCACCTGGACCCTAAACCGTCCCCGTCCCCTAACCCTAACCCTAGCCCGAACCCTAACCCTAACCCTTCCCCGAAGCCTGACCCTCACCCGTCCCCTAATCCTAACCCGTACGCTGACACTGACCCGCGCCCTCAAACGTACGCTCCCCCTAAAGCGTTGTCGTACCCTCACCTGGACCCTAAACCGTCCCCGTCCCCTAACCCTAACCCTAGCCCGAACCCTAACCCTAACCCTTCCCCGAAGCCTGACCCTCACCCGTCCCCTAATCCTAACCCGTACACTGACACTGACCCGCGCCCTCACACGTACGCTCCCCCTAAAGCGTTGTCGTACCCTCACCTGGACCCTAAACCGTCCCCGTCCCCTAACCCTAACCCTAGCCCGAACCCTAACCCTAACCCTTCCCCGAAGCCTGACCCTCACCCGTCCCCTAATCCTAACCCGTACGCTGACACTGACCCGCGCCCTCACACGTACGCTCCCCCTAAAGCGTTGTCGTACCCTCACCTGGACCCTAAACCGTCCCCGTCCCCTAACCCTAACCCTAGCCCGAACCCTAACCCTAACCCTTCCCCGGAGCCTGACCCTCACCCGTCCCCTAATCCTAACCCGTACGCTGACACTGACCCGCGCCCTCACACGTACGCTCCCCCTAAAGCGTTGTCGTACCCTCACCTGGACCCTAAACCGTCCCCGTCCCCTAACCCTAACCCTAGCCCGAACCCTAACCCTAACCCTTCCCCGAAGCCTGACCCTCACCCGTCCCCTAATCCTAACCCGTACGCTGACACTGACCCGCGCCCTCACACGTACGC
This sequence comes from Grampus griseus, assembly GCF_964374135.1. Classification (NCBI taxonomy): domain Eukaryota; kingdom Metazoa; phylum Chordata; class Mammalia; order Artiodactyla; family Delphinidae; genus Grampus; species Grampus griseus. The sequence continues at coordinate 20,377 of NW_028132982.1, read as the reverse complement.
TCCCCCTAAAGCGTTGTCGTACCCTCACCTGGACCCTAAACCGTCCCCGTCCCCTAACCCTAACCCTAGCCCGAACCCTAACCCTAACCCTTCCCCGAAGCCTGACCCTCACCCGTCCCCTAATCCTAACCCGTACGCTGACACTGACCCGCGCCCTCACACGTACGCTCCCCCTAAAGCGTTGTCGTACCCTCACCTGGACCCTAAACCGTCCCCGTCCCCTAACACTAACCCTAGCCCGAACCCTAACCCTAACCCTTCCCCAAAGCCTGACCCTCACCCGTCCCCTAATCCTAACCCGTACGCTTACACTGACCCGCGCCCTCAAACCTACGCTCCCCCTAAAGCGTTGTGGTACCCTCACCTGGACCCTAAACCGTCCCCGTCCTCTAACCCTAACCCTAGCCCGAACCCTAACCCTAACACTTTCCCGAAGCCTGACCCTCACCCGTCCCCTAATCCTAAACCGTACGCTGACACTAACCCGCGCCCTCACACGTACGCTCCCCCTAAAGCGTTGTCGTACCCTCACCTGGACCCTAAACCGTCCCCGTCCCCTAACCCTAACCCTAGCCCGAACACTAACCCTAACACTTCCCCGAAGCCTGACCCTCACCCGTCTCCTAATCCTAACCCGTACGCTGACACTAACCCGCGCCCTCACACGTACGCTCCCCCTAAAGCGTTGTGGTACCCTCACCTGGACCCTAAACCGTCCCCGTCCCCTAACCCTAACCCTAGCCCGAACCCTAACCCTAACCCTTCCCCGAAGCCTGACCCTCACCCGTCCCCTAATCCTAACCCGTACGCTGACACTGACCAACGCCCTCACAAATACGCTCCCCCTAAAGCGTTGTCGTACCCTCACCTGGACCCTAAACCGTCCCCGTCCCCTAACCCTAACCCTAGCCCGAACCCTAACCCTAACCCTTCCCCAAAGCCTGACCCTCACCCGTCCCCTAATCCTAACCCGTACGCTTACACTGACCCGCGCCCTCAAACCTACACTCCCCCTAAAGCGTTGTGGTACCCTCACCTGGACCCTAAACCGTCCCCGTCCCCTAACCCTAACCCTAGCCCGAACCCTAACCCTAACCCTTCCCCGAAGCCTGACCCTCACCCGTCCCCTAATCCTAAACCGTACGCTGACACTGACCCGCGCCCTCACACGTACGCTCCCCCTAAAGCGTTGTCGTACCCTCACCTGGACCCTAAACCGTCCCCGTCCCCTAACCCTAACCCTAGCCCGAACACTAACCCTAACACTTCCCCGAAGCCTGACCCTCACCCGTCTCCTAATCGTAACCCGTACGCTGACACTAACCCGCGCCCTCACACGTACGCTCCCCCTAAAGCGTTGTGGTACCCTCACCTAGACCCTAAACCGTCCCCGTCCCCTAACCCTAACCCTATCCCGAACCCTAACCCTAACCCTTCCCCGAAGCCTGACCCTCACCCGTCCCCTAATCCTAACCCGTACGCTGACACTGACCAACGCCCTCACAAATACGCTCCACCTAAAGCGTTGTCGTACCCTCACCTGGACCCTAAATCGTCCCCGTCCCCAACCCTATCCCTAGCCCGAACCCTAACCCTAACACTTCCCCGAAGCCTGACCTTCACCCGTCCCCTAATCCTAACCCGTACGCTGACGCTAACCCGCGCCCTCACACGTACGCTCCCCCTAAAGCGTTGTCGTACCCTCACCTGGACCCTAAACCGTCCCCGTCCCCTAACCCTAACCCTAGCCCGAACCCTAACCCTAACCCTTCCCCGAAGCCTGACCCTCACCCGTCCCCTAATCCTAACCCGTACGCTGACACTGACCCGCGCCCACACACGTACGCTCCCCCTAAAGCGTTGTCGTACCCTCACCTGGACCCTAAACCGTCCCCGCCCCCTAACCCTAACCCTAGCCCGAACCCTAACCCTAACCCTTCCCCGAAGCCTGACCCTCACCCGTCCCCTAATCCTAACCCGTACGCTGACACTGACCCGCGCCCTCACACGTACGCTCCCCCTAAATCATTGTCGTACCTTCACCTGGACCCTAAACCGTCCCCGTCCCCTAACCCTAACCCTAGCCCGAACCCTAACCCTAACACTTCCCCGAAGCCTGACCCTCACCCGTCCCCTAATCCTAACCCGTACGCTGACACTAACCTGCGCCCTCACACGTACGCTCCCCCTAAAGCGTTGTCGTACCCTCACCTGGACCCTAAACCGTCCCCGTCGCCTAACCCCAACCCTAGCCCGAACCCTAACCCTAACCCTTCCCCGAAGCCTGACCCTCACCCGTCCCCTAATCCTAACCCGTACGCTGACACTGACCCGCGCCCTCACACGTACGCTCCCCCTAAAGCGTTGTCGTACCCTCACCTGGACCCTAAACCGTCCCCGTCCCCTAACCCTAACCCTAGCCCGAACCCTAACCCTAACCCTTTCCCGAAGCCTGACCCTCACCCGTCCCCTAATCCTAACCCGTACGCTGACACTGACCCGCGCCCTCACACGTACGCTCCCCCTAAAGCGTTGTCGTACCTTCACCTGGACCCTAAACCGTCCCCGTCCCCTAACCCTAACCCTAGCCCGAACCCTAACCCTAACCCTTCCCCGAAGCCTGACCCTCACCCGTCCCCTAATCCTAACCCGTACGCTGACACTGACCCGCGCCCTCACACGTACGCTCCCCCTAAAGCGTTGTCGTACCCTCACCTGGACCCTAAACCGTCCCCGTCCCCTAACTCTAACCCTAGCCCGAACCCTAACCCTAACCCTTCCCCGAAGCCTGACCCTCACCCGTCCCCTAATCCTAACCCGTACGCTGACACTGACCCGCGCCCTCACACGTACGCTCCCCCTAAAGCGTTGTCGTACCCTCACCTGGACCCTAAACCGTCCCCGTCCCCTAACCCTAACCCTAGCCCGAACCCTAACCCTAACCCTTCCCCGAAGCCTGAACCTCACCCGTCCCCTAATCCTAACCCGTACGTTGACACTGACCCGCGCCCTCACACGTACGCTCCCCCTAAAGCGTTGTCGTACCCTCACCTGGACCCTAAACCGTCCCCGTCCCCTAACCCTAACCCTAGCCCGAACCCTAACCCTAACCCTTCCCCGAAGCCTGACCCTCACCCGTCCCCTAATCCTAACCCGTACGCTGACACTGACCCGCGCCCTCACACGTACGCTCCCCCTAAAGCATTGTCGTACCCTCACCTGGACCCTAAACCGTCCCCGTCCCCTAACCCTAACCCTAGCCCGAACCCTAACCCTAACCCTTCCCCGAAGCCTGACCCTCACCCGTCCCCTAATCCTAACCCGTACGCTGACACTGACCCGCGCCCTCACACGTACGCTCCCCCTAAAGCGTTGTCGTACCCTCACCTGGACCCTAAACCGTACCCGTCCCCTAACCCTAACCCTAGCCCGAACCCTAACCCTAACCCTTCCCCGAAGCCTGACACTCACCCGTCCCCTAATCCTAACCAGTACGCTGACACTGACCCGCGCCCTCACACGTACGCTCCCCCTAAAGCGTTGTCGTACCCTCACCTGGACCCTAAACCGTCCCCGTCCCCTAACCCTAACCCTAGCCCGAACCCTAACCCTAACCCTTCCCCGAAGCCTGACCCTCACCCGTCCCCTAATCCTAACCCGTACGCTGACACTGACCCGCGCCCTCACACGTACGCTCCCCCTAAAGCGTTGTCGTACCCTCACCTGGACCCTAAACCGTCCCCGTCCCCTAACCCTAACCCTAGCCCGAACCCTAACCCTAACCCTTCCCCGAAGCCTGACCCTCACCCGTCCCCTAATCCTAACCCGTACGCTGACACTGACCCGCGCCCTCACACGTACGCTCCCCCTAAAGCGTTGTCGTACCCTCACCTGGACCCTAAATCGTCCCCGTCCCCTAACCCTAACCCTAGCCCGAACCCTAACCCTAACCCTTCCCCGAAGCCTGACCCTCACCCGTCCCCTAATCCTAACCCGTACGCTGACACTGACCCGCGCCCTCACACGTATGCTCCCCCTAAAGCGTTGTCGTACCCTCACCTGGACCCTAAACCGTCCCCGTCCCCTAACCCTAACCCTAGCCCGAACCCTAACCCTAACCCTTCCCCGAAGCCTGACCCTCACCCGTCCCCTAATCCTAACCCGTACGCTGACACTGACCCGCGCCCTCACACGTACGCTCCCCCTAAAGCGTTGTCGTACCCTCACCTGGACCCTAAACCGTCCCCGTCCCCTAACCCTAACCCTAGCCCGAACCCTAACCCTAACCCTTCCCCGAAGCCTGACACTCACCCGTCCCCTAATCCTAACCCGTACGCTGACACTGACCCGCGCCCTCACACGTACGCTCCCCCTAAAGCGTTGTCGTACCCTCACCTGGACCCTAAACCGTCCCCGTCCCCTAACCCTAACCCTAGCACGAACCCTAACCCTAACCCTTCCCCGAAGCCTGACCCTCACCCGTCCCCTAATCCTAACCCGTACGCTGACACTGACCCGCGCCCTCACACGTACGCTCCCCCTAAAGCGTTGTCGTACCCTCACCTGGACCCTAAACCGTCCCCGTCCCCTAACCCTAACCCTAGCCCGAACCCTAACCCTAACCCTTCCCCGAAGCCTGACCCTCACCCGTCCCCTAATCCTAACCCGTACGCTGACACTGACCCGCGCCCTCACACGTACGCTCCCCCTAAAGCGTTGTCGTACCCTCACCTGGACCCTAAACCGTCCCCGGCCCCTAACCCTAACCCTAGCCCGAACCCTAACCCTAACCCTTCCCCGAAGCCTGACCCTCACCCGTCCCCTAATCCTAACCCGTACGCTGACACTGACCCGCGCCCTCACACGTACGCTCCCCCTAAAGCGTTGTCGTACCCTCACCTGGACCCTAAACCGTCCCCGTCCCCTAACCCTAACCCTAGCCCGAACCCTAACCCTAACCCTTCCCCGAAGCCTGACCCTCACCCGTCCCCTAATCCTAACCCGTACGCTGACACTGACCCGCGCCCTCACACGTACGCTCCCCCTAAAGCGTTGTCGTACCCTCACCTGGACCCTAAACCGTCCCCGTCCCCTAACCCTAACCCTAGCCCGAACCCTAACCCTAACCCTTCCCCGAAGCCTGACCCTCACCCGTCCCCTAATCCTAACCCGTACGCTGACACTGACCCGCGCCCTCACACGTACGCTCCCCCTAAAGCGTTGTCGTACCCTCACCTGGACCCTAAACCGTCCCCGTCCCCTAACCCTAACCCTAGCCCGAACCCTAACCCTAACCCTTCCCCGAAGCCTGACCCTCACCCGTCCCCTAATCCTAACCCGTACGCTGACACTGACCCGCGCCCTCACACGTATGCTCCCCCTAAAGCGTTGTCGTACCCTCACCTGGACCCTAAGCCGTCCCCGTCCCCTAACCCTAACCCTAGCCCGAACCCTAACCCTAACCCTTCCCCGAAGCCTGACCCTCACCCGTCCCCTAATCCTAACCCGTACGCTGACACTGACCCGCGCCCTCACACGTACGCTCCCCCTAAAACGTTGTCGTACCCTCACCTGGACCCTAAACCATCCCCGTCCCCTAACCCTAACCCTAGCCCGAACCCTAACCCTAACCCTTCCCCGAAGCCTGACCCTCACCCGTCCCCTAATCCTAACCCGTACGCTGACACTGACCCGCGCCCTCACACGTACGCTCCCCCTAAAGCGTTGTCGTACCCTCACCTGGACCCTAAACCGTCCCCGTCCCCTAACCCTAACCCTAGCCCGAACCCTAACCCTAACCCTTCCCCGAAGCCTGACCCTCACCCGTCCCCTAATCCTAACCCGTACGCTGACACTGACCCGCGCCCTCACACGTATGCTCCCCCTAAAGTGTTGTCGTACCCTCACCTGGACCCTAAGCCGTCCCCGTCCCCTAACCCTAACCCTAGCCCGAACCCTAACCCTAACCCTTCCCCGAAGCCTGACCCTCACCCGTCCCCTAATCCTAACCCGTACGCTGACACTGACCCGCGCCCTCACACGTACGCTCCCCCTAAAACGTTGTCGTTCCCTCACCTGGACCCTAAACCGTCCCCGTCCCCTAACCCTAACCCTAGCCCGAACCCTAACCCTAACCCTTCCCCGAAGCCTGACCCTCACCCGTCCCCTAATCCTAACCCGTACGCTGACACTGACCCGCGCCCTCACACGTACGCTCCCCCTAAAGCGTTGTCGTACCCTCACCTGGACCCTAAACCGTCCCCGTCCCCTAACCCTAACCCTAGCCCGAACCCTAACCCTAACCCTTCCCCGAAGCCTGACCCTCACCCGTCCCCTAATCCTAACCCGTACGCTGACACTGACCCGCGCCCTCACACGTACGCTCCCCCTAAAGCGTTGTCGTACCCTCACCTGGACCCTAAGCCGTCCCCGTCCCCTAACCCTAACCCTAGCCCGAACCCTAACCCTAACACTTCCCCGAAGCCTGACCCTCACCCGTCCCCTAATCCTAACCCGTACGCTGACACTGACCCGCGCCCTCACACGTACGCTCCCCCTAAAACGTTGTCGTACCCTCACCTGGACCCTAAACCGTCCCCGTCCCCTAACCCTAACCCTAGCCCGAACCCTAACCCTAACCCTTCCCCGAAGCCTGACCCTCACCCGTCCCCTAATCCTAACCCGTACGCTGACACTGACCCGCGCCCTCACACGTACGCTCCCCCTAAAGCGTTGTCGTACCCTCACCTGGACCCTAAACCGTCCCCGTCCCCTAACCCTAACCCTAGCCCGAACCCTAACCCTAACCCTTCCCCGAAGCCTGACCCTCACCCGTCCCCTAATCCTAACCCGTACGCTGACACTGACCCGCGCCCTCACACGTACGCTCCCCCTAAAGCGTTGTCGTACCCTCACCTGGACCCTAAACCGTCCCCGTCCCGTAACCCTAACCCTAGCCCGAACCCTAACCCTAACCCTTCCCCGAAGCCTGACCCTCACCCGTCCCCTAATCCTAACCCGTACGCTGACACTGACCCGCGCCCTCACACGTACGCTCCCCCTAAAGCGTTGTCGTACCCTCACCTGGACCCTAAATCGTCCCCGTCCCCTAACCCTAACCCTAGCCCGAACCCTAACCCTAACCCTTCCCCGAAGCCTGACCCTCACCCGTCCCCTAATCCTAACCCGTACGCTGACACTGACCCGCGCCCTCACACGTACGCTCCCCCTAAAGCGTTGTCGTACCCTCACCTGGACCCTAAACCGTCCCCGTCCCCTAACCCTAACCCTAGCCCGAACCCTAACCCTAACCCTTCCCCGAAGCCTGACCCTCACCCGTCCCCTAATCCTAACCCGTACGCTGACACTGACCCGCGCCCTCACACGTACGCTCCCCCTAAAGCGTTGTCGTACCCTCACCTGGACCCTAAACCGTCCCCGTCCCCTAACCCTAACCCTAGCCCGAACCCTAACCCTAACCCTTCCCCGAAGCCTGACACTCACCCGTCCCCTAATCCTAACCCGTACGCTGACACTGACCCGCGCCCTCACACGTACGCTCCCCCTAAAGCGTTGTCGTACCCTCACCTGGACCCTAAACCGTCCCCGTCCCCTAACCCTAACCCTAGCACGAACCCTAACCCTAACCCTTCCCCGAAGCCTGACCCTCACCCGTCCCCTAATCCTAACCCGTACGCTGACACTGACCCGCGCCCTCACACGTACGCTCCCCCTAAAGCGTTGTCGTACCCTCACCTGGACCCTAAACCGTCCCCGTCCCCTAACCCTAACCCTAGCCCGAACCCTAACCCTAACCCTTCCCCGAAGCCTGACCCTCACCCGTCCCCTAATCCTAACCCGTACGCTGACACTGACCCGCGCCCTCACACGTACGCTCCCCCTAAAGCGTTGTCGTACCCTCACCTGGACCCTAAACCGTCCCCGGCCCCTAACCCTAACCCTAGCCCGAACCCTAACCCTAACCCTTCCCCGAAGCCTGACCCTCACCCGTCCCCTAATCCTAACCCGTACGCTGACACTGACCCGCGCCCTCACACGTACGCTCCCCCTAAAGCGTTGTCGTACCCTCACCTGGACCCTAAACCGTCCCCGTCCCCTAACCCTAACCCTAGCCCGAACCCTAACCCTAACCCTTCCCCGAAGCCTGACCCTCACCCGTCCCCTAATCCTAACCCGTACGCTGACACTGACCCGCGCCCTCACACGTACGCTCCCCCTAAAGCGTTGTCGTACCCTCACCTGGACCCTAAACCGTCCCCGTCCCCTAACCCTAACCCTAGCCCGAACCCTAACCCTAACCCTTCCCCGAAGCCTGACCCTCACCCGTCCCCTAATCCTAACCCGTACGCTGACACTGACCCGCGCCCTCACACGTACGCTCCCCCTAAAGCGTTGTCGTACCCTCACCTGGACCCTAAACCGTCCCCGTCCCCTAACCCTAACCCTAGCCCGAACCCTAACCCTAACCCTTCCCCGAAGCCTGACCCTCACCCGTCCCCTAATCCTAACCCGTACGCTGACACTGACCCGCGCCCTCACACGTATGCTCCCCCTAAAGCGTTGTCGTACCCTCACCTGGACCCTAAGCCGTCCCCGTCCCCTAACCCTAACCCTAGCCCGAACCCTAACCCTAACCCTTCCCCGAAGCCTGACCCTCACCCGTCCCCTAATCCTAACCCGTACGCTGACACTGACCCGCGCCCTCACACGTACGCTCCCCCTAAAACGTTGTCGTACCCTCACCTGGACCCTAAACCATCCCCGTCCCCTAACCCTAACCCTAGCCCGAACCCTAACCCTAACCCTTCCCCGAAGCCTGACCCTCACCCGTCCCCTAATCCTAACCCGTACGCTGACACTGACCCGCGCCCTCACACGTACGCTCCCCCTAAAGCGTTGTCGTACCCTCACCTGGACCCTAAACCGTCCCCGTCCCCTAACCCTAACCCTAGCCCGAACCCTAACCCTAACCCTTCCCCGAAGCCTGACCCTCACCCGTCCCCTAATCCTAACCCGTACGCTGACACTGACCCGCGCCCTCACACGTATGCTCCCCCTAAAGTGTTGTCGTACCCTCACCTGGACCCTAAGCCGTCCCCGTCCCCTAACCCTAACCCTAGCCCGAACCCTAACCCTAACCCTTCCCCGAAGCCTGACCCTCACCCGTCCCCTAATCCTAACCCGTACGCTGACACTGACCCGCGCCCTCACACGTACGCTCCCCCTAAAACGTTGTCGTTCCCTCACCTGGACCCTAAACCGTCCCCGTCCCCTAACCCTAACCCTAGCCCGAACCCTAACCCTAACCCTTCCCCGAAGCCTGACCCTCACCCGTCCCCTAATCCTAACCCGTACGCTGACACTGACCCGCGCCCTCACACGTACGCTCCCCCTAAAGCGTTGTCGTACCCTCACCTGGACCCTAAACCGTCCCCGTCCCCTAACCCTAACCCTAGCCCGAACCCTAACCCTAACCCTTCCCCGAAGCCTGACCCTCACCCGTCCCCTAATCCTAACCCGTACGCTGACACTGACCCGCGCCCTCACACGTACGCTCCCCCTAAAGCGTTGTCGTACCCTCACCTGGACCCTAAGCCGTCCCCGTCCCCTAACCCTAACCCTAGCCCGAACCCTAACCCTAACCCTTCCCCGAAGCCTGACCCTCACCCGTCCCCTAATCCTAACCCGTACGCTGACACTGACCCGCGCCCTCACACGTACGCTCCCCCTAAAACGTTGTCGTACCCTCACCTGGACCCTAAACCGTCCCCGTCCCCTAACCCTAACCCTAGCCCGAACCCTAACCCTAACCCTTCCCCGAAGCCTGACCCTCACCCGTCCCCTAATCCTAACCCGTACGCTGACACTGACCCGCGCCCTCACACGTACGCTCCCCCTAAAGCGTTGTCGTACCCTCACCTGGACCCTAAACCGTCCCCGTCCCCTAACCCTAACCCTAGCCCGAACCCTAACCCTAACCCTTCCCCGAAGCCTGACCCTCACCCGTCCCCTAATCCTAACCCGTACGCTGACACTGACCCGCGCCCTCACACGTACGCTCCCCCTAAAGCGTTGTCGTACCCTCACCTGGACCCTAAACCGTCCCCGTCCCCTAACCCTAACCCTAGCCCGAACCCTAACCCTAACCCTTCCCCGAAGCCTGACCCTCACCCGTCCCCTAATCCTAACCCGTACGCTGACACTGACCCGCGCCCTCACACGTACGCTCCCCCTAAAGCGTTGTCGTACCCTCACCTGGACCCTAAACCGTCCCCGTCCCCTAACCCTAACCCTAGCCCGAACCCTAACCCTAACCCTTCCCCGAAGCCTGACCCTCACCCGTCCCCTAATCCTAACCCGTACGCTGACACTGACCCGCGCCCTCACACGTACGCTCCCCCTAAAGCGTTGTCGTACCCTCACCTGGACCCTAAACCGTCCCCGTCCCCTAACCCTAACCCTAGCCCGAACCCTAACCCTAACCCTTCCCCGAAGCCTGACCCTCACCCGTCCCCTAATCCTAACCCGTACGCTGACACTGACCCGCGCCCTCACACGTATGCTCCCCCTAAAGCGTTGTCGTACCCTCACCTGGACCCTAAACCGTCCCCGTCCCCTAACCCTAACCCTAGCCCGAACCCTAACCCTAACCCTTCCCCGAAGCCTGACCCTCACCCGTCCCCTAATCCTAACCCGTACGCTGACACTGACCCGCGCCCTCACACGTACGCTCCCCCTAAAGCGTTGTCGTACCCTCACCTGGACCCTAAACCGTCCCCGTCCCCTAACCCTACACCTAGCCCGAACCCTAACCCTAACCCTTCCCCGAAGCCTGACCCTCACCCGTCCCCTAATCCTAACCCGTACGCTGACACTGACCCGCGCCCTCACACGTACGCTCCCCCTAAAGCGTTGTCGTACCCTCAACTGGACCCTAAACCGTCCCCGTCCCCTAACCCTAACCCTAGCCCGAACCCTAACCCTAACCCTTCCCCGAAGCCTGACCCTCACCCGTCCCCTAATCCTAACCCGTACGCTGACACTGACCCGCGCCCTCACACGTACGCTCCCCCTAAAGCGTTGTCGTACCCTCACCTGGACCCTAAACCGTCCCCGTCCCCTAACCCTAACCCTAGCCCGAACCCTAACCCTAACCCTTCCCCGAAGCCTGACCCTCACCCGTCCCCTAATCCTAACCCGTACGCTGACACTGACCCGCGCCCTCACACGTACGCTCCCCCTAAAGCGTTGTCGTACCCTCACCTGGACCCTAAACCGTCCCCGTCCCCTAACCCTAACCCTAGCCCGAACCCTAACCCTAACCCTTCCCCGAAGCCTGACCCTCACCCGTCCCCTAATCCTAACCCGTACGCTGACACTGACCCGCGCCCTCACACGTATGCTCCCCCTAAAGCGTTGTCGTACCCTCACCTGGACCCTAAGCCGTCCCCGTCCCCTAACCCTAACCCTAGCCGGAACCCTAACCCTAACCCTTCCCCGAAGCCTGACCCTCACCCGTCCCCTAATCCTAACCCGTACGCTGACACTGACCCGCGCCCTCACACGTACGCTCCCCCTAAAACGTTGTCGTACCCTCACCTGGACCCTAAACCGTCCCCGTCCCCTAACCCTAACCCTAGCCCGAACCCTAACCCTAACCCTTCCCCGAAGCCTGACCCTCACCCGTCCCCTAATCCTAACCCGTACGCTGACACTGACCCACGCCCTCACACGTACGCTCCCCCTAAAGCGTTGTCGTACCCTCACCTGGACCCTAAACCGTCCCCGTCCCGTAACCCTAACCCTAGCCCGAACCCTAACCCTAACCCTTCCCCGAAGCCTGACCCTCACCCGTCCCCTAATCCTAACCCGTACGCTGACACTGACCCGCGCCCTCACACGTACGCTCCCCCTAAAGCGTTGTCGTACCCTCACCTGGACCCTAAGCCGTCCCCGTCCCCTAACCCTAACCCTAGCCCGAACCCTAACCCTAACACTTCCCCGAAGCCTGACCCTCACTCGTCCCCTAATCCTAACCCGTACGCTGACACTGACCCGCGCCCTCACACGTACGCTCCCCCTAAAACGTTGTCGTACCCTCACCTGGACCCTAAACCGTCCCCGTCCCCTAACCCTAACCCTAGCCCGAACCCTAACCCTAACCCTTCCCCGAAGCCTGACCCTCACCCGTCCCCTAATCCTAACCCGTACGCTGACACTGACCCGCGCCCTCACATGTACGCTCCCCCTAAAGCGTTGTCGTACCCTCACCTGGACCCTAAACCGTCCCCGTCCCCTAACCCTAACCCTAGCCCGAACCCTAACCCTAACCCTTCCCCGAAGCCTGACCCTCACCCGTCCCCTAATCCTAACCCGTACGCTGACACTGACCCGCGCCCTCACACGTACGCTCCCCCTAAAGCGTTGTCGTACCCTCACCTGGACCCTAAACCGTCCCCGTCCCCTAACCCTAACCCTAGCCCGAACCCTAACCCTAACCCTTCCCCGAAGCCTGACCCTCACCCGTCCCCTAATCCTAACCCGTACGCTGACACTGACCCGCGCCCTCACACGTACGTTCCCCTAAAGCGTTGTCGTACCCTCACCTGGACCCTAAACCGTCCCCGTCCCCTAACCCTAACCCTAGCCCGAACCCTAACCCTAACCCTTCCCCGAAGCCTGACCCTCACCCGTCCCCTAATCCTAACCCGTACGCTGACACTGACCCGCGCCCTCACACGTACGCTCCCCCTAAAGCGTTGTCGTACCCTCACCTGGACCCTAAACCGTCCCCGTCCCCTAACCCTAACCCTAGCCCGAACCCTAACCCTAACCCTTCCCCGAAGCCTGACCCTCACCCGTCCCCTAATCCTAACCCGTACGCTGACACTGACCCGCGCCCTCACACGTACGCTCCCCCTAAAGCGTTGTCGTACCCTCACCTGGACCCTAAACCGTCCCCGTCCCCTAACCCTACACCTAGCCCGAACCCTAACCCTAACCCTTCCCCGAAGCCTGACCCTCACCCGTCCCCTAATCCTAACCCGTACGCTGACACTGACCCGCGCCCTCACACATACGCTCCCCCTAAAGCGTTGTCGTACCCTCAACTGGACCCTAAACCGTCCCCGTCCCCTAACCCTAACCCTAGCCCGAACCCTAACCCTAACCCTTCCCCGAAGCCTGACCCTCACCCGTCCCCTAATCCTAACCCGTACGCTGACACTGACCCGCGCCCTCACACGTACGCTCCCCCTAAAGCGTTGTCGTACCCTCACCTGGACCCTAAACCGTCCCCGTCCCCTAACCCTAACCCTAGCCCGAACCCTAACCCTAACCCTTCCCCGAAGCCTGACCCTCACCCGTCCCCTAATCCTAACCCGTACGCTGACACTGACCCGCGCCCTCACACGTACGCTCCCCCTAAAGCGTTGTCGTACCCTCACCTGGACCCTAAACCGTCCCCGTCCCCTAACCCTAACCCTAGCCCGAACCCTAACCCTAACCCTTCCCCGAAGCCTGACCCTCACCAGTCCCCTAATCCTAACCCGTACGCTGACACTGACCCGCGCCCTCACACGTATGCTCCCCCTAAAGCGTTGTCGTACCCTCACCTGGACCCTAAGCCGTCCCCGTCCCCTAACCCTAACCTTAGCCCGAACCCTAACCCTAACCCTTCCCCGAAGCCTGACCCTCACCCGTCCCCTAATCCTAACCCGTACGCTGACACTGACCCGCGCCCTCACACGTACGCTCCCCCTAAAACGTTGTCGTACCCTCACCTGGACCCTAAACCGTCCCCGTCCCCTAACCCTAACCCTAGCCCGAACCCTAACCCTAACCCTTCCCCGAAGCCTGACCCTCACCCGTCCCCTAATCCTAACCCGTACGCTGACACTGACCCACGCCCTCACACGTACGCTCCCCCTAAAGCGTTGTCGTACCCTCACCTGGACCCTAAACCGTCCCCGTCCCCTAACCCTAACCCTAGCCCGAACCCTAACCCTAACCCTTCCCCGAAGCCTGACCCTCACCCGTCCCCTAATCCTAACCCGTACGCTGACACTGACCCGCGCCCTCACACGTACGCTCCCCCTAAAGCGTTGTCGTACCCTCACCTGGACCCTAAGCCGTCCCCGTCCCCTAACCCTAACCCTAGCCCGAACCCTAACCCTAACCCTTCCCCGAAGCCTGACCCTCACCCGTCCCCTAATCCTAACCCGTACGCTGACACTGACCCGCGCCCTCAAACGTACGCTCCCCCTAAAACGTTGTCGTACCCTCACCTGGACCCTAAACCGTCCCCGTCCCCTAACCCTAACCCTAGCCCGAACCCTAACCCTAACCCTTCCCCGAAGCCTGACCCTCACCCGTCCCCTAATCCTAACCCGTACGCTGACACTGACCCGCGCCCTCACATGTACGCTCCCCCTAAAACGTTGTCGTACCCTCACCTGGACCCTAAACCGTCCCCGTCCCCTAACCCTAACCCTAGCCCGAACCCTAACCCTAACCCTTCCCCGAAGCCTGACCCTCACCCGTCCCCTAATCCTAACCCGTACGCTGACACTGACCCGCGCCCTCACACGTACGCTCCCCCTAAAGCGTTGTCGTACCCTCACCTGGACCCTAAACCGTCCCCGTCCCCTAACCCTAACCCTAGCCCGAACCCTAACCCTAACCCTTCCCCGAAGCCTGACCCTCACCCGTCCCCTAATCCTAACCCGTACGCTGACACTGACCCGCGCCCTCACACGTACGCTCCCCCTAAAGCGTTGTCGTACCCTCACCTGGACCCTAAACCGTCCCCGTCCCCTAACCCTAACCCTAGCCCGAACCCTAACCCTAACCCTTCCCCGAAGCCTGACCCTCACCCGTACCCTAATCCTAACCCGTACGCTGACACTGACCCGCGCCCTCACACGTACGCTCCCCCTAAAGCGTTGTCGTACCGTCACCTGGACCCTAAACCGTCCCCGTCCCCTAACCCTAACCCTAGCCCGAACCCTAACCCTAACCCTTCCCCGAAGCCTGACCCTCACCCGTCCCCTAATCCTAACCCGTACGCTGACACTGACCCGCGCCCTCACACGTACGCTCCCCCTAAAGCGTTGTCGTACCCTCACCTGGACCCTAAACCGTCCCCATCCCCTAACCCTAACCCTAGCCCGAACCCTAACCCTAACCCTTCCCCGAAGCCTGACCCTCACCCGTCCCCTAATCCTAACCCGTACGCTGACACTGACCCGCGCCCTCACACGTACGCTCCCCCTAAAGCGTTGTCGTACCCTCACCTGGACCCTAAACCGTCCCCGTCCCCTAACCCTACACCTAGCCCGAACCCTAACCCTAACCCTTCCCCGAAGCCTGACCCTCACCCGTCCCCTAATCCTAACCCGTACGCTGACACTGACCCGCGCCCTCACACGTACGCTCCCCCTAAAGCGTTGTCGTACCCTCAACTGGACCCTAAACCGTCCCCGTCCCCTAACCCTAACCCTAGCCCGAACCCTAACCCTAACCCTTCCCCGAAGCCTGACCCTCACCCGTCCCCTAATCCTAACCCGTACGCTGACACTGACCCGCGCCCTCACACGTACGCTCCCCCTAAAGCGTTGTCGTACCCTCACCTGGACCCTAAACCGTCCCCGTCCCCTAACCCTAACCCTAGCCCGAACCCTAACCCTAACCCTTCCCCGAAGCCTGACCCTCACCCGTCCCCTAATCCTAACCCGTACGCTGACACTGACCCGCGCCCTCACACGTACGCTCCCCCTAAAGCGTTGTCGTACCGTCACCTGGACCCTAAACCGTCCCCGTCCCCTAACCCTAACCCTAGCCCGAACCCTAACCCTAACCCTTCCCCGAAGCCTGACCCTCACCCGTCCCCTAATCCTAACCCGTACGCTGACACTGACCCGCGCCCTCACACGTACGCTCCCCCTAAAGCGTTCTCGTACCCTCACCTGGACCCTAAACCGTCCCCGTCCCCTAACCCTAACCCTAGCCCGAACCCTAACCCTAACCCTTCCCCGAAGCCTGACCCTCACCCGTCCCCTAATCCTAACCCGTACGCTGACACTGACCCGCGCCCTCACACGTACGCTCCCCCTAAAGCGTTGTCGTACCCTCACCTGGACCCTAAACCGTCCCCGTCCCCTAACCCTAACCCTAGCCCGAACCCTAACCCTAATCCTCCCCGAAGCCTGACCCTCATCCGTCCCATAATCCTAACCCGTACGCTGACACTGACCCGCGCCCTCACACGTATGCTCCCCCTAAAGCGTTGTCGTACCCTCACCTGGACCCTAAGCCGTCCCCGTCCCCTAACCCTAACCCTAGCCCGAACCCTAACCCTAACCCTTCCCCGAAGCCTGACCCTCACCCGTCCCCTAATCCTAACCCGTACGCTGACACTGACCCGCGCCCTCACACGTACGCTCCCCCTAAAACGTTGTCGTACCCTCACCTGGACCCTAAACCGTCCCCGTCCCCTAACCCTAACCCTAGCCCGAACCCTAACCCTAACCCTTCCCCGAAGCCTGACCCTCACCCGTCCCCTAATCCTAACCCGTACGCTGACACTGACCCACGCCCTCACACGTACGCTCCCCCTAAAGCGTTGTCGTACCCTCACCTGGACCCTAAACCGACCCCGTCCCCTAACCCTAACCCTAGCCCGAACCCTAACCCTAACCCTTCCCCGAAGCCTGACCCTCACCCGTCCCCTAATCCTAACCCGTACGCTGACACTGACCCGCGCCCTCACACGTACGCTCCCCCTAAAGCGTTGTCGTACCCTCACCTGGACCCTAAGCCGTCCCCGTCCCCTAACCCTAACCCTAGCCCGAACCCTAACCCTAACCCTTCCCCGAAGCCTGACCCTCACCCGTCCCCTAATCCTAACCCGTACGCTGACACTGACCCGCGCCCTCACACGTACGCTCCCCCTAAAACGTTGTCGTACCCTCACCTGGACCCTAAACCGTCCCCGTCCCCTAACCCTAACCCTAGCCCGAACCCTAACCCTAACCCTTCCCCGAAGCCTGACCCTCACCCGTCCCATAATCCTAACCCGTACGCTGACACTGACCCGCGCCCTCACACGTACGCTCCCCCTAAAGCGTTGTCGTACCCTCACCTGGACCCTAAACCGTCCCCGTCCCCTAACCCTAACCCTAGCCCGAACCCTAACCCTAACCCTTCCCCGAAGCCTGACCCTCACCCGTCCCCTAATCCTAACCCGTACGCTGACACTGACCCGCGCCCTCACACGACCCTAACCCTAACCCTTCCCCGAAGCCTGACCCTCACCCGTCCCCTAATCCTAACCCGTACGCTGACACTGACCCGCGCCCTCACACGTACGCTCCCCCTAAAGCGTTGTCGTACCCTCACCTGGACCCTAAACCGTCCCCGTCCCCTAACCCTAACCCTAGCCCGAACCCTAACCCTAACCCTTCCCCGAAGCCTGACCCTCACCCGTCCCCTAATCCTAACCCGTACGCTGACACTGACCCGCGCCCTCACACGTACGCTCCCCCTAAAGCGTTGTCGTACCCTCACCTGGACCCTAAACCGTCCCCGTCCCCTAACCCTAACCCTAGCCCGAACCCTAACCCTAACCCTTCCCCGAAGCCTGACCCTCACCCGTCCCCTAATCCTAACCCGTACGCTGACACTGACCCGCGCCCTCACACGTACGCTCCCCCTAAAGCGTTGTCGTACCCTCACCTGGACCCTAAGCCGTCCCCGTCCCCTAACCCTAACCCTAGCCCGAACCCTAACCCTAACCCTTCCCCGAAGCCTGACCCTCACCCGTCCCCTAATCCTAACCCGTACGCTGACACTGACCCGCGCCCTCACACGTACGCTCCCCCTAAAGCGTTGTCGTACCCTCACCTGGACCCTAAACCGTCCCCGTCCCCTAACCCTACACCTAGCCCGAACCCTAACCCTAACCCTTCCCCGAAGCCTGACCCTCACCCGTCCCCTAATCCTAACCCGTACGCTGACACTGACCCGCGCCCTCACACGTACGCTCCCCCTAAAGCGTTGTCGTACCCTCAACTGGACCCTAAACCGTCCCCGTCCCCTAACCCTAACCCTAGCCCGAACCCTAACCCTAACCCTTCCCCGAAGCCTGACCCTCACCCGTCCCCTAATCCTAACCCGTACGCTGACACTGACCCGCGCCCTCACACGTACGCTCCCCCTAAAGCGTTGTCGTACCCTCACCTGGACCCTAAACCGTCCCCGTCCCCTAACCCTAACCCTAGCCCGAACCCGTACGCTGACACTGACCCGCGCCCTCACACGTACGCTCCCCCTAAAGCGTTGTCGTACCCTCACCTGGACCCTAAACCGTCCCCGTCCCCTAACCCTAACCCTAGCCCGAACCCTAACCCTAACCCTTCCCCGAAGCCTGACCCTCACCCGTCCCCTAATCCTAACCCGTACGCTGACACTGACCCGCGCCCTCACACGTACGCTCCCCCTAAAGCGTTGTCGTACCCTCACCTGGACCCTAAACCGTCCCCGTCCCCTAACCCTAACCCTAGCCCGAACCCTAACCCTAACCCTTCCCCGAAGCCTGACCCTCACCCGTCCCCTAATCCTAACCCGTACGCTGACACTGACCCGCGCCCTCACACGTACGCTCCCCCTAAAGCGTTGTCGTACCCTCACCTGGACCCTAAACCGTCCCCGTCCCCTAACCCTAACCCTAGCCCGAACCCTAACCCTAACCCTTCCCCGAAGCCTGACCCTCACCCGTCCACAAATCCTAACCCGTACGCTGACACTGACCCGCGCCCTCACACGTATGCTCCCCCTAAAGCGTTGTCGTACCCTCACCTGGACCCTAAGCCGTCCCCGTCCCTAACCCTAACCTAGCCCGAACCCTAACCCTAACCCTTCCCCGAAGCCTGACCCTCACCCGTCCCCTAATCCTAACCCGTACGCTGACACTGACCCGCGCCCTCACACGTACGCTCCCCCTAAAACGTTGTCGTACCCTCACCTGGACCCTAAACCGTCCCCGTCCCCTAACCCTAACCCTAGCCCGAACCCTAACCCTAACCCTTCCCCGAAGCCTGACCCTCACCCGTCCCCTAATCCTAACCCGTACGCTGACACTGACCCACGCCCTCACACGTACGCTCCCCCTAAAGCGTTGTCGTACCCTCACCTGGACCCTAAACCGTCCCCGTCCCCTAACCCTAACCCTAGCCCGAACCCTAACCCTAACCCTTCCCCGAAGCCTGACCCTCACCCGTCCCCTAATCCTAACCCGTACGCTGACACTGACCCGCGCCCTCACACGTACGCTCCCCCTAAAGCGTTGTCGTACCCTCACCTGGACCCTAAGCCGTCCCCGTCCCCTAACCCTAACCCTAGCCCGAACCCTAACCCTAACCCTTCCCCGAAGCCTGACCCTCACCCGTCCCCTAATCCTAACCCGTACGCTGACACTGACCCGCGCCCTCACACGTACGCTCCCCCTAAAACGTTGTCGTACCCTCACCTGGACCCTAAACCGTCCCCGTCCCCTAACCCTAACCCTAGCCCGAACCCTAACCCTAACCCTTCCCCGAAGCCTGACCCTCACCCGTCCCCTAATCCTAACCCGTACGCTGACACTGACCCGCGCCCTCACATGTACGCTCCCCCTAAAGCGTTGTCGTACCCTCACCTGGACCCTAAACCGTCCCCGTCCCCTAACCCTAACCCTAGCCCGAACCCTAACCCTAACCCTTCCCCGAAGCCTGACCCTCACCCGTCCCCTAATCCTAACCCGTACGCTGACACTGACCCGCGCCCTCACACGTACGCTCCCCCTAGAGCGTTGTCGTACCCTCACCTGGACCCTAAACCGTCCCCGTCCCCTAACCCTAACCCTAGCCCGAACCCTAACCCTAACCCTTCCCCGAAGCCTGACCCTCACCCTTCCCCTAATCCTAACCCGTACGCTGACACTGACCCGCGCCCTCACACGTACGCTCCCCCTAAAGCGTTATCGTACCCTCACCTGGACCCTAAACCGTCCCCGTCCCCTAACCCTAACCCTAGCCCGAACCCTAACCCTAACCCTTCCCCGAAGCCTGACCCTCACCCGTCCCCTAATCCTAACCCGTACGCTGACACTGACCCGCGCCCTCACACGTACGCTCCCCCTAAAGCGTTGTCGTACCCTCACCTGGACCCTAAACCGTCCCCGTCCCCTAACCCTAACCCTAGCCCGAACCCTAACCCTAACCCTTCCCCGAAGCCTGACCCTCACCCGTCCCCTAATCCTAACCCGTACGCTGACACTGACCCGCGCCCTCACACGTACGCTCCCCCTAAAGCGTTGTCG